>NC_138775.1:147151917-147366917 GCF_965119305.1 Pelophylax lessonae
CAGAGACTGAGCACACAGGGACTGGTCATCGAACTAGCAGCATTATTTACTGCATGCAGACTTTATTGGGAATGTACTCACATGCACTACCGTGAAGACTGGGCCCCAACGCTAGTCAGCTGAAGAACTAGGGCTAAAGACAGCTCACTCAAGATACCTGCCTCACAAGAACCTTGTCTATTGTCCATAGTATAAAGGTACCTCTTCATTGAAACCTCTTCAATTTCATCACTGTCATTCATATAGAGTGCACTCTAAAGTGGATACAGCCTACTGTTTACATATGAGTTATTGCAGTATTGGTTTTCTTTGCTTTTGCTGATTTCTAATGCCATTACTTATTGCTGATTTTGTGGATTATCAGGATTAGCCTAATGTAGCTGCATAGAACTCTATTCTTTGCTACTATAGCCTAGTAAACATATTGTGTAGTGAACAGTGATTGACCTAATCCTTTAACTTACTTATTTATGTGCATACTGCAACTTGTAACAATATATTGAGTTCATTTGACCACCACCAAGTGTTTGATTTTTAATACCGAATCTTAGATATGTGAAAAGGTATCTATATCTGTGCTCCCAGTAGCAGTGCAGTAGCCATTTGCTTAACCTGGTGTGTTAGTGGGGTCTTTTAGACACTCACAGCAGTGAGACTTCAGAGATAGGGATGGGAATACTGATGCAACTCTGGGCCTGTTGACTCTACCCCACGCAACATTTTCTGACCCGACTGAAGTCCTGCACGAATTGGGTAGTCACTGCCGACTGAAGGACTGTCGCAGAGAGAACACCAGTATACTTTATTACCCAGGAAAACTTGTGCTTCTTGGCTAACAGGAAAAGGTTCCAAGACTAGTTTAAAAAGTTCCAAGTTAAAAATATGACAAACATACTGAGATAATATTACTACTCAGCATTATGGCATTTAGAATGAGGTTTAGATTACAACAGCATACCCTAATAATACGGGCAGCCTCCAACAAGATACGGCCTCGCTCCATCCCAGATTTCTGGCTCCATATTTTGAAAGCTGCTTTGGCACTTTGAATGGCTTCATTGACCTCTTTCTCTCCAGAGCAAGGAAAAGTTGCAATGACACGTCCTGTTAAAATAAATTAGTATAGTAAGAGCCCAAAACTAAATAAAGTGACAGGCAGTTCCTTGTAAGTCTTTATTCTGTAAGAACCTTTGTTCCCCTGGTATAAAATATATGCATTTTCTATACACCACTGAATGGTCACATAACCTGCAACAACATAATACAGAAAAAAAGGGACCTTGACTACTAAATCCTAGCTGACAAAATAAATTGAGTGGATTGTTCTTTTAGGCACACAGCATCCATTTTAGATATAAAAACTGAACTTTGAGCAGAACTAAAACTAAACTGCATAAGATATGGAAAATCGCCTTGTTTTTGCATTGGGGCACTGCAGCCCAACGCTGCTGGTGTGAACAAGCCCGAAAACCTGCAATGAGAGAAATCTAGGAGATACCTCTAGTGATCTTCTCTAATTACCATTTGCCTGTCTGTTACACTGACCCATAGAATTCAATACCTTTTGAGTCAAAGCCCAGGAACAAGCATGCAGATCAGGAAAGTCAAAAGTACCACCTGCATACAGCAAAATATTGCAGAAATATGGTTGAAAAGCATCCACTCATAACACTTGTTTGGTTTTTCCCCAATTGTCAGCACTACTAAAAAACCATACATAATCCAACAAAAAGGAGTTGTCTCTTCTGGTCTCTTTCCCATTCTAATATAGTCATATCGGTGAGAATAGGCCCTCCTCCTGATTGCTGTAAACTAAATTCATTAATAAATATACTGGGAAACAACCAATTTGTGCAATTTTGAAAATGCTGGTTGAAAAATATGCACATGAAGATTTCAGTTCAAGGCTTCATTCTTCACTGAACCACAATATTAAAGCGGAACTAAACCCATCGATTTTAAGTGGAACTATTTGATCACCACAATCTATTTAAATTAATTTTTAATACTCAAAACCAATTCATCCATTCATCCATGTCTCCGTGCTTTTATTTGTTGAGAAGTCACTTTGAAAAACACCCCCCTAGCATTTCTAGCCATAGCCATCTTAGCCACTTGCCTACTGGGCACTTTCACCTCCTTCTTGCCCAAGCCAATTTTCAGCTTTAAGCGCTGTCGCACTTTCAATGATGATTGCGCGGTCATGCAACACTATGCCCAAATTATTATTTTTTTCACACAAATCGAGCTTTCTTTTGGTGGTATTTAATCCCTGCTGGGGTTTTTAGATTGTAACTAAAAAAATATATATATTTTGAAAAAAAAAAAAAAGCGTTTTAGTTTCGGTCAGTAAATTTTTCTCCTTCACTGATGTGCGCTGATGAAACGGTACTAATGAGGTGGCACTTATGGGCACTGATAGCCGACAGGGGTGGGCATTGATAGGCGGCACTGATTGGGGTCACTGATGGGCACTGCTGGAGCTTTACTGTAATCAAGGAGGGGGAGTTGGAGTTGTCTGAACTATTGCGCTCCCACAAACAAAATCCACATTTGGATCTTGGGAGATAAGATATTCGGTACGGTTGGAACTGAATCTCTGTTTGACTACCAGGGCGGAAAAACACTTGGTGGATGCAAGCCACCTTTTATACTTTGAAGTCTGTGCCTTATTGGTCATTTGAGGGTGACCGCCGGTTTATTACTTTGTTAATACGCAACCCATGTCTACTGGTAAATGTTTGCACACTAGTTCTTCTTCGGGGAGGGGTTGGGGGGATGGCGGGGGTTGATTGGGGGGGGGGGGGTCTGCGCCCTATCACGGATACAGTTTGTACCCATTTGGGGTGTCTGGGGTGGGGGGCGGGGCCTCTGTTCGCCCGTTTGTCCTCCGGCTTAGTTGGTCTTCTGGACTTTACACATACCTCCTTTGAAGAGGCTCAGCTATGGGACCTTGTGTATTGTAATGTTATGTATCTTCATATTGCATTCTCTGATGCTAATGTGCCAATGTGTTATATGCTTACCCACACAGTTGTGGTGTGGTACTTTTCTGTATGCTACCCCTTTCTTTTGTTTCACTGTTTTATAAAAAAACTCAATAAAAACGAATGCTAAAAATATATAAAAAAGGTTGTAAAATCACCATTAAACATTTCATTTATAAGCATACAAGCAATTTGTATTCAGGCTAAATAATAATAAATAAATATATAAGGAGATGGTATTCACGCACCTGATGACGTCAGCTCTGACGAAACGCGTCATGTGCGATAACGTCATTTCCGCCCCACTGCAACGCAGATCCGGTCGCTGAAGCGCACAGCGTCCCGGAAGCGGCCGCCAGCGAGGGACTCACGGCCCCTACTGCTTTAGATGCCTGTTACTACTGAACTAATGTGAGTACCTGCTTTTTAAACATTTGGAATAAAGTTTATTTTAAACGGTACATCACTATAATCGGCATATTCTTCTTTACATATCATCATCAACCTCACTTGAAAAGGAGATCCTATTCCCTGGCATAACAGGGGGACATCCCCCTTCCCCCTCTCTCAGGAGCCTCATAGACCACGCTGCAATAAGGCTTGTTACCCCTGTAGGGGTACATACCTCCGGTGAGTGCGGGAGCAATTGGAGGGGTGCACTTGTGTGTCTCACTCACTACTCACATCACCCCTAAAGGTTTTGAAGCACCTTAATGTCACCAAAATTGCTGCTGTTCACCGATTATTGAATATATATATTTTTTTCACATCACTGAATCACCCAGCAAGAGAAAGACTGTTGATTTGCTGTTTTTGGTTTTTTGCTGTTTTTGGGACTATCATCTCACTACATGAGCATTATCCTTTGCTACATTTATTGTTATATTTATTTACCATTAGTACAGATGTGATTTTATAATTTTATTGCACGGTTCACCTATGTATACCGGTTAAAACACACATTATATTAAGTGTGCTGTCACACACTTATATTCTTTATATACACTCTTTATACTGGCACAATTGTTTTAATTTACTATTTGCACTGGAACACTTTATCACACTCCAACAGGAGAACATTTTGCAGAATTTTTTGATACTGTTTTTACACTGTGTTTTCAATTAACACTATAGCACTTTAAACTGGAATATTTTTTACTTCTTTAGCACTTTAAATTAGGCAGCGCCACTTTACCTCACCTTACCCATATATTTTGATATAGCCTTCGGGCCATATTTTGAGGTAGGCCGCAGCCCTATCCCTCGTCTACAAGCGCAGATTTCTTTATTCCTTACTATATATATATATATATTAAACACACACACATATATACACACACACACACACACACACACACACACACACACACACATACATACATATATACATATATATATATATATATATATACACACACACACACACACACATACATATACATACATACACATACACACGAGCAGTCAACCATACAGCATAAAAAAGAGCATTTTGGCACCTAAGAGGCACAGGCGGTGCATGCAGCCCGCTGTCAGCAGCCTGTCAAAATCAATCATGGGTTGAAATATGCTTTGCCTGTACACACATCTGAGCAGTACTTACATACAGGGATGTTTGCCCGAATGCAGAAAGTCTTCGTTTGGGGCATATGTTCCCATAAACTAGTACCACTCAGATATGCCAACAGCCAAAGCGTTTTTCAACAGATTACTGATTTTGACAGGCTGATGACTGTAAGCACCCACTGTGTCTCCCGGGCACCAAATACACACGGTATGGGGAAAACACACCCTCGTTCATGGGGCCTTACTCCCAGTATTAGCAGTCAATCGTATTTCATGGTGAATTACACAAAAAACTACTACAAAACAAGACACAGTTTATTTCAGGTGAAAAAAATCTGACTGCCAACAAAACAAGCTGCAGATTGCATAACACCCATTATTCTCGGTAGTTTACATAACTCAATACTCTGCTTCTGATTAGAGACGGGAAACTGCACAAGACAGAGCACAACAACCAGTATTCTATGCTAGAGACATTTTCAGTTTCTGATTACAACTGATACGCTAAAATCCATGCCTTTTGGAAAAAGAAACAAGCTGTAAACCATACATCGTTGCGTTTTACTGATTACTTATATAAGGAGAGTATAGAGATTAGTACACCGGTCAGTTTTGTTTTTTTTGCAGTATGTGTTCGATTAGCGATGTGCACTCACTTGATTTGTCCTGATGACCATTATCTCAGGGATACATTTTGAGTTGTCACCAAAATGGAAATAGAAGATATATAGTTGTGCTCAAAACTTTGCATACCCTGGCAAATCTGGAAGTTTTGGCATTGATATTGACTGCTAATGCCAAAAAAAAATAGTGATCATATGAAGCTTTTTATTATCACATAGATGTCTGGCTCCTTTTTCAATTATAAAAATTATAAAAAACAGAAATTACCCAAATGGCCCTGATCAAAAGTTTACATACCCTGGAATGTTTGACCTTGGTATAGACAGACACACAAGGTGACACACACTGGTAAAAATGCCAATAAAAAGGTTAATTTCCCACATCTGTGGATTTTTAAATTGCAAATAGTATCTGTGTATAAACCGTCAATGAGTTTGTTAGCGCTCACGTGAATGCACTGAGCAGTCTGAATACTGAGCCATAGAGAGCAGAAAAATAACTGTCAAAAGACCTGCGTAACAAGGTAATGGAACTTTATAAAGATGGAAAAAGATATAAAAAGATATCCAAAGCCTTAAATTTGCCAGTAAATACTGTTCAATCACTTATTAAAGAGGAGCTCCAGTCATTTCTAGGTTTATTAAAAGTCAGCAGCTACAAAAAAACTGTAGCTGCTGACCTTATAATCACACACTCACCTGTCCCAGGATCCAGCGATGTGCTCACCCGAGCCATCGCTTCTCTTCCTGGTATTTCAATTGTGAGCACCCGGGTGTGACAGTTTGCGGCTTCACAAGTGCATGTGCACTGCACATGCGTGAGTTGCACTGCATCTCCTGCATGGTCCAGCAGTCTTCTCAATAAAAAGAATTTAAAAAAAGTTGAAGTTGCACATCAGTCATCTTTTAAAAACTGATGCTTGGCTTAATTCCCAAAGCATGAGTTAATTGCTTATTTAGTCTAGGCCAGGGACTCAGGAATATGGTAAAAGAAAAAAAAACTTCCCCTTTTAACTGCTCCCAGAGGCCTCTTACCTGTCATATAATCACCCCCACAAATTCACTCCTTTTCTCTGTTTAGTTACAGCCACTCCAATATCATGTGCAATGCAGAACCAGTGGTCCCACATTTTATGAGAGGAGGCAGAGGGTACATCTACGGTCCAAGGCATGAAGGACAGTGGAGAGAGCACCAACTGGTAGTGGAGCGAAGGATAATGCTCATATTTCTCCTTCTTATTGCTTTCCCCCTAGCATACACTAGCAGTGCAAGCGGGGGCAAATAATCAGTAATTTTTCTGGGAAAAGCAATGAGGCAGTCCTGACCTCAACCCAATAGAACACCTTTGGGATGAATTAGAGCAGAGACTGCGAGCCAGGCCTTCCCCTTCAACATCAGCGCCTGACCTCACAAATGCGCTTCTGGAAGAATGGCGGAACACTGTTATTCTGCATTTTCCGGGTAGGGGGCGCATGCATGACGAATCCAAGCACATGCTGATCACAGGGTCCTGGTCAATGATTGACCGCCAGCACCTGGCGATCAGCCATGAGTCTCATGGAACACAGCTCTGAGTATAAACAGCACAGAGCTGTGTTCATTGACAGGGGATCTAGTGGGTTTTTTACATTCCATGCTCTGCAGGCAATGAAAACAACTAGATACCTAGTAAAAGCAGCACACAGTGTATGCACAAACACATATGACAGTGCATATTATTAGCACTGGTCATTGTAATAAAAGGTACTGGTGATGTCAGTGGCAGTTAGTTGTTAATCCCCCCCCCCCCCCCGCCATCAGTTAGTGTCCGATGGACCATTGCAGGATTGCAGTCCCATTATAAGACGCTGATCGCCACCATTACTAGTATAAAAGAAATAAATATTCCAGTACATACCCCATAGTTTGCAGAGGCTATAACTTTTACACAAATCAATTTATACCCTTATTGGGATTTTTTTTTTTTTTTTTTTAACCAAAGATATGTAGCAGAATACATTTTGGCCAAATTCTATTAAGAACAGAAACAGAAAGCTCTATTTGTGTGAAAAAAAAAATATTACTTTAATTTGGGTACAGCATTGCATGCAGTTGTCAGTTAACGCAGCACAGCGCCGCATAGCAAAAAATGGCCTAGACATGAAGGGGTGTAAAAGATCCGGGGAAAAAATATGCATAACATCTTTCGGAGGGCAAACATGCACATTTCGAGAAGACTTTTACCTTTTATGTTTAGCATAGATGGGATACAAGAGTAAACCAGTCCTAAAGATCTTACCTGTGGTTGGTTCATATGCTTGTTCCTCTCCTACAGAGTCTACAGGCTGCACTCTGCTCCCTCCACGATAATTAAGAGGCAGGGAGTTCTGGAAGGTTCCACTGGTGAGTGTACGGCTCATGGTAATTCGGAGCTTTGGAAGCAGCAGCTGAACAAGAGAACGTGCTGAATAAAGTTTCATCAACAGCCTGAAAATTCAAGTTTAAAACAATGTACTTATTGCTGCTTAAAGTGTATCTCAGAGCAAACAACATTTAATGCATCTCTACATTACATACACAGTTTTATCCCTTTAAAAATGCTGCAAGTAAAGAAAAATACCATACAATCTGCTGGAAATCCATGGTGCTCCTGACTTCCTCTTTGTAATGACAATACAGTGCCTCCGATTAGGATGAAAGCCCCACTTGTGTTGTCAGCCTTGCCTGCTGCACTACAAAACTTTGGCTATCCCAACCCTTCTCTGCCCCGCTCCACATGCATTCATTATAGCCCAACTCTAAACAAAATTAGAATATCCACCCTTGAAGTGGGCCCCCCACGCTGCCAAGTGTTATTTGCCCACTTAGTCTAGGGACACAGGATTAAGGCCCCTTTCACACTTGTGCAACTTGTCATGCGATTTGGGACTGCAAAAATCGCATGACAAGTCGTTCATTATTTCCAATGAGACCCATTCATATCTGTGCGACGTGAAGTCGCACCGACTTCAAAGTAGTCCCTGCACTACTTTTGTCATGATTTTGATGCGTTTAGAGGAAAGGACATTATAAGCCCAGTCAAACTCACATCAAAAAGTTGCGTCAAAATCGCTGTAAAATTGTGCGACTGAAGTCGCACAAGTGTGAAAGGGGCCTAAGGAGTAAATTCTTACCTTTTTCCTCACTCCAGCCTCCTTAGCATATCATACAGTTTACACTGTGGATGGAGGAGGAGATGCTAGAGCAATGATAGGACCTCTTGTAAAATCCCCTAGACATAATGAGCTATTAATCCTTGCAGTGTGAGGGCGGGGCAACACAAGGGTGAATTTTTTACTTGTTTAAAAGTGTGTTAGTGTTACTAAACCCAGGACCCCACATTACTAGATCTAGTTTCCCACAGTACACAGAACATGGCGATGCATATATTTTAGTAAATAAATTGCTAAATATGTACCTTTTCTCATCAGCAGTATTTAGCAGTCTTGTGATGTCTATCAATGTCTGGTTAAAGCTTGTAGGAGGAGTTTTCATTATACTCTGACTGTCCTCTGAGGCTGCAGGACTCCTGGCCCCCTGTCTGGACACTGCTGATTGGCTCTGTGCTGATCACATGCACCCTCCCAAAAAAAAAAAAAAAAAACTACCAATACACCCCAAACTGAGCAAGTGCAGAGTGACTCCAAGGCTCTGTACTATCAGCAGATGTACTGGTGACAGTAAAGTGGAAGAAGGGGAGGATCAGACAGGATCAAACACCATTTTTACACAATACAGAGAATTAACCCCTTAGGTTGCACAGTGAGTATAACAAGCATGCTTTACAGACTGATTTTACTGTTGTGGGTTTAGTAACACTTTAATTTTCCTGGAATTGGGCTTTGATTCCAGCGAAACAATTCTCATTGCCTTGACTCAGAGCCTGCCCACCCACTGTATGTAGGGAAAGGGCTCTTGAGAAATGTGGTTTTGGGGTTATGCCTGGGTCAATAGAAACAACAATAATAGCTTCTCTGATAACAATAGTTTTCTTGTTTGGATAATCACCAGTTTTGTGACAGTTACTTGACTTTTTCGAGTATTCTGTACAAGCTTGGTAATATTTTTAGGTATTATGAAATTCCTTTAACATAAAAAAAAAAAAAAAATAGGAATAACAAAAAATGTCTCTTGCTGCAGGAACAATTCAAAAACAAAAAGAAAATCTGAGACGTGATCCAGATGGGGGAGAATAGGAGAAAATTTGGGTAATGTCTACACAAAACCTTCAAACTGGTTTGTTAACAAAATTTATTAACCTTTTCCTGTCCCTTTAAATAGTTCGGAACACCCAGGGGGTGGGAAGGATCGTCACATGATCTTAAGCCCCACTGGCCACCAATCTTTACCCCAGACTGAGGGCTGTCTTTGACAGTTCAGTGTTTGCAGTGAGCCCGCAGCCACATATGTGCAGCGCGTATACACTTAATTTGAATGTGCTCCATTATGTTAAGTTTAGTTTATAATACTGTAGATACCTACATCCCAAATTGTATGGTTCTAAAAAGACCAACTCCTCCTATGGGACATTGGTGAAAAGTGGGCTTGGGGGGACTTTTTCTGGTATCGTACTCAAAAATATACAGCTGCATATATGTAAAAATTGACAAATTTTATTAATATCTAAAAAAGACATTTGTGGTTTACATATTGACATTACTTTTTTAGATATTAATAAAATTTGTCAATTTTTACATATATGCAGCTGTATATTTTTGAGTACGATACCAGAAAAAGTCCCCCCAAGCCCACTTTTCACCAATATGCAGGGCGTAGGCGTTAAAGCCTATCCTTCTGCCGCCGCACATACAGGTGCATCTCATAAAGTTAGAATATCAACAAAAAGTTAATTTATTGCAGTAATTCGATTTAAAAATGTAACTCATAATTTATACAAAGTGATATATTTCAAACATTTCTTTCTTTTAGTTTTGAGGATCATGGCTTACAGCTAGTGAAAACCTAAAATTCTGTATCTCTGTAAATTTGAATATAACATAAGACCAAAAAAAAAAAAAAGGGATGTTTAATACAGAAATGTTGGCTTACTGAAAAGTATGTCCATGTACAGTATGCACTCAATACTTGGTCACGGCTCCTTTTGCATTAATTACTGCAACAATGCTTCGTGGCATGGAGGCGATCAGCCTGTGGCACTGCTCAGGTGTTATGGAAGCCCAGGTTGCTTTGATAGCAGCCTTCAGCTCTGGTGTCTCATCTTCCTCTTGACAACAGCCCACAGATTCTCTATGGGGTTTAGGTCAGGTGAGTTTGCTGGCCAATCAAGCGCAGTGATACCATGATCATTAAACCAGGTATTGGTACTTTTGGCAGTGTGGGCAGGTGCCAAGTCCTGCTGGAAAATGAAATCAGCATCCCCATAAAGCTGGTCAGCAGAGGGAAGCATGAACTGCTCTAGAATTTCCTGCTAGAGGGCTGCACTGACTTTGGACTTGATAAAACACAGTAGACCAACACCAGCAGATGACATGGCTCCCCAAATCTTCACTGACTGTGAAAAATGTTGCATTTCATTTGGAAATCAAGGTTCAGGAGTTTGGAGGAAGAGTGGAGAGGCACAGAAACTTAGTTGCATGAGGTCCAGTGTGAAGTTACACCACTCTGTGCGTAATGCATCTATATAAAATATATGAGTTTCACTTTTTGAACAGAATTACTAAAATAAATTAACTTTTTGATGATATTGTAATTTTTTGAGATGCACCTGTATGTGTTTAGCGGTCACAAAGGGGTTATTTTTTTTTTTATTTCAATAATGCCGAATTATCCAACGTAATTATATATATATATATATATATATATATATATATATATATATATATATATATATATATATATATATATATATATATATATATATATATATATATATATATATATATATATATATATATATATATATATATATATATATATATATATATATGGGCTTTTTTAACCAAATAAACCAACCAAGATACTTTAACAGATTTTAAGACCACTGTAGGACAAGGCTAGGATAGCTTAAGAGAAAATGGTGACCACCTTTAAACAGCAACTTGTTTCTCATTGTACTATAGTGAAGCCTTATGGATACCAGTCTTCCCATAGTGTTTGCTTTCAGGTGAAGTCTCAGGGTGATACAGTCCTTTGAATGACCAAGACGTTATGTTTCCGAACCCTGGAACACCTAACCTAAGGAAAAGGGGGCACTGAAAACTGCAATCTAGATCTTTAAATGTGGATATTTAACCGCTTGCCGACAACCTGCCGCAGATATACTGCAGCAGCCTGGCTCGGCTGCGCGAATCGATGCATAGGTACGTCAGTTCACAGGAGCTGTCCTGGGGGCGAGCGCGTGCTGCCGGCCGCATGCGCCGCCTCCACTAGGCAGCGGCACCGATTGCGACCTGCGACTGGCCACCCTGGATTGCTCTCCTATCAGAGAGAACAACAGTCAGCTGTTGTAAACACAACAGACCGTTGTTCTCTCTGAAATTATTACAGAGCGCCTGTGATCCTCCTATATGGGATCACAGGTCTCTGTGTTAATTTCACAAGCCCCTCCCCCATACCGTTAGAAAACACTCCCCTAGGCTCACACTTTACCCTTTGATCACCCCTGGGCAGAGATGTATAGTAACTAAGAAGAACTACTTCACTACTGTACTTAAGTACCGAAAGGCGGTATCTGTACTTTCCTAGAGTAGAATTTATTTCTCCTACTTCCACTTTTACTTCACTACATTTTTTCGATGATTTCATTACTTCTACTCTGATATTTTTTTTTTTTGTGCTGCATAGTTACTCGTTACAATTATAAAAATTACCACTGCCAGAAAAGTAGATGGCAGGTTTCATGAAGCTCAAAACATGTGTATTATCAGCGCATACGAAAATAAATGCTACTGTATTTATAAATAAAAGCTGCATTTGAAATAAAAAACAATATGATGTTCAAACTTTTGACTTCTTTCTTTAATAACTACATAACACAGTACTTGTACTTTTACTTTCAGTACTTGAGTAGCAATTTTTTTTTCAAAACTACTGGTACTTTTACTTTCAGTACTTGAGTAGCAAAATTTTTTAAAAAACTACTTGCAATACTTAAGTACAAAAAATGTTGAATACTTTAGTACTTCTACTCAAGTCACTTTTTGATTGAGCACTTCCACTTCTACTCAAGTCACTTTTTGATCGAGTACTTGTACTTTTACTCAAGTATGGGTTTCGAGTACTTTATACAACTCTGCCCCTGGGTTAACCCCTTCCCTGCCAATGTCATTATTACAGTAACAGTGCATATTTTTAGCACTGATTACTGTAGTAATGTCACTGGTCCCCCCAAAAGTGTAAAAAATGTCAGTTAGGGGTCCGATCTGTCCTGTCGCAATCCCGCAAAAAAAAAAAAAAATCCGCAGATTGCCGCCTTGGCTAGTAAAAAATAAATAAAATTGACAAATTCTTTTCCGTAGTTTGTAGACGTGACAACTTTTGCGCAAACCAAATCAAAATATGCTTATTGCGATTTTTTTATTTTCCCAAAAATATGTAGTAGAATACAAATTGGCCTAAAAGGATGAAAAAAATAAATTTTTTTTTATTTTTATTTATTAGGAATGTTATAAAGCAGAATGTGAAAAATATTGTTTTTTTTTTTCAGAATTGTCGCTCTTTTTATGTTTATAGCGCAAAAAAAGAAAAATTGCACAGGTGATCAAATATCACCAAAAGAAAGCTCTATTTGTGGGAAAAAAGGACATCAATTTTATTTGGGTATAGCGTCGCACGATCGCGCAATTGTTCATTAAATATCGCAGTGCCAAATCGCAAAAAATAGCCTGGTCATTAACCACTTAAGCCCCGGAAGATTTTACCCCCTTCCTGACCAGGGGGTATTTTGCGATTCGGCACTGCGTGAATTTAACGGACAATTGCGCGGTCGTGTGACGCTATATCTAAACGAATTTGGCGTCCTTTTTTTCCCACAAACAGAGCTTTCTTTTGGTGGTATTTGATCACCTGTGCGATTTTTTGATCAAGCGCTATAAAACAAAAAAAAAAAAAAAGAGCGTAAATTTTGCAAAAATAGCAATATTTTTCACATTTTTTATATGAAATTCCCCCCAAAAAAAATGTAAAAATCAAAAATTTTTTTAACATTTTCGGCCAATTTGTTTTATGCTACCTATGTTTGGTAAAAAAAAAAAAAAAAAAGCGTATTTTGATTGGTTTGCGCAAAAGTTATCGCGTTTACTAACAAAGGGAAAGATTTTTGTCATTTTTGTTGTTTTTTTTTTTAACGCGTAATGGCGGCGACATGCGATTTTTTTTGCGGTACTGCGACATTGCGGCGGACAGATCGGACCCTTGACTGACATTTTTGACACTTTTGGGGTTACCAGTGACATTTCTACAGTAATCAGTGCTATACATATGCACTGTTACTGTAAAAATACACTGTCAGTGAAGGGGTTAACTTTTTTGAAAGGGAGGGGCTATGTGTGTCCCTAGGGGCGTGCTTTCTACTGTGATTGGCTGTGGCTTCAGATGTATGAACAGTGATCAACGGTTCTACATAGTAGAACCGTATGATCATCCTTCATACACAGGGGAGAATGACAGGCAGCTTGTTTACACAAGCTGCCTGACTTTCTCCCTCTCCCCCGACGATCGCCGAGTGACCGGCGGACATCGGGTCCGCCGGTCACACGCGCGGGGGGGGGGGGGGCGTGACCGCGCGGGAGCGCGCCACCGGCGGCGCGCACTCGCGCCCTAGACCCTCACAGGCTAGCGACGTAGGCCTACGTCGCTTTGCCTGTGAGGGGCTGACTGCCGACGTAGATCGGCGTTAGGCAGTCGGCAAGTGGTTAAAGGGGTAAATCTTCTGGTCCAGAACTGGTTAAAGTGTTACTAAACCCACAACAGTAAAATCAGTCTGTATATGCAGTAAAACATGCTTGTTATACTCATAGTGGAACCTAAGGAATTAATCCTCTGCATTGTGTAAAAAGGCTGTTTGATCCTGTCTTCTCTGATCCTCCCCTTTTTCCACAGTACCCAATCCATCTCCTGATAGTACTGAGCCTTGGGGGCACGCTGCATATGCTCAGTTTTGTGTGTATTGCTAGAGCATTTTTTGGGAGGGTGCATGTGATCGGCACAGGGCCAATCAGCAATGTCCAGACATAGGGTCAGGGGTCATGCAGCCTCATAGGACATAAGGAGAATGAAAACTCCTCCTACAAGCTTTAACCAGTAACTTGGCTGGACACTGATAGAAGTCACAAGACTGCAATACACTGATGAGAAAAGGTATTTAGCAGTTTATGTTTATTAAGTAATTGCATTTCCATGTTCTGTGTACTGTGGGAGACCAGATATAGTAAATGCAGTGTCCAGGGTTTAGTAACACTAAAGGAACTTTATTTTCAAAAATCAGGACAAAATGATATTTTTTGAGCAGCGGGATTCCAGGTCCAATTCTAATGAAGGGCACTAGGATTCAATGATGATGTGAAGTTGTTGCTAATAATATCCAGATTGACTCTTTTAATACAAGGTAAAACATAACCTGTGGATCAGAAGTCTTCAAACTATGGCCCTCCAGATGTTGCAGAACTACAAGTCCCATGAGGCATAGCAAGACTCTGATAGCCACAAGCATGACAGCCAGAGGCAGAGGCATGATGGGACTTGTAGTTTTGCAACAGCTGGAGGGCCACAGTTTGCATATCCCTGCTGTAGATTTTAGTAATTACTCTACAATTGTTCTAATTGTCTTTCTCCAGTTTTGAAGACTCCATGACTTTCTGTTCTCTGGTGACTGCAGGTGCTTCAGTTTCTTCCCATACCCCAAACACTTCGCTTGTAGGTTAAATGGTTACTGATTAAAGTGGCCCTAAAGCATGTGTATGACAGTGAAAAACATGGTATTTACAAGTTAGAGCCATTCACATGCCACCACCCTATCTACGCATTCATTGTATAACATTTCTATCACTACAGGGCATATTTAAAAATAATTTTATCACCGATTCGCTGCACTGTCAACCATCATTAACCCAACAATCACCCTTTTTAAAAAGGAGCTACATGGTAAAAGGTTTTCATTCTAAAATGCAAGGTTTCAACAGCTCAGCTTAGGCTAATTCTATTGTAGCAGGTTTTCCAGGCCTGTGGCCTGATGTGGGTCGGCCATTGTTACCGGTTACCTCTCCAGCCCATGTGAGCTGTGACCCTGGGTGTGAGAACTGACACTTTGACAACTCCGGCATCTTTGTTTTGTGGTTTTATTGTAGATAAGGGGATGGGAGAAGGGAATGAGTGGGATACTTCTTTAGGCTAAACTAGATACAATTCGGGACTTTATCTAGGAAAATGTCTGTTGACGCCAGCCGACGCTAGCCAGCGTTCACTGAGGCTTGGAACACACTGTAACTTGACAGAAGTGCTGAATCCTCGACTCTTGGTCCAGAAGACTCAGAACTGTGGAGCATGGAACTACCAACATTGCTGCAATGCAAAGTCTCTGACCACTCTCTCCAGCCTGGCACTGGCTGGAGGTAGCTTGCTGTGAATTACTGTATAGCTGCAACTCTCAACTGATGCTCTGTACACTTCAGGGCCCAAAACGCAGGCACCCCCTTTACACTTTAAGCTCCTCAGGGTCCACTGACTATGTACCCCCTCTACTACTTCAGGGTCCTCAACCTAGGTACCCCCTTTACAGCTAGCTGCCACTGGATGCCAGAACCTCCTCCAGAGTGGTCTCCTCTAACTTCAGGCAAACCCCAGGGGCAATCCTCGGTACTCACAACCTGTGTAGGCTTTCCAGGGACTGGACCCCTCTCTCTCTCTCTGCTGGTTTTCGGCACACCGGATCTCTCAGCTCAACTCAGCACTCTCTGGATACTCAGGCGACACCCCGAGACATCCGCTTCCTCAGACAGGAGGAGAGACAGCCACACTCCTTCCTGGGACTCTGCTCCCGCCAAAGACACTGTGCCATGCACTTCCCCCAAACTTATACCCACTTCCAGAATCCTTTGCAGCATATTCTGCCTTCTGGGGTAGTTACAGCTTGGATGTGTCCCCTGATTGGGTTTCCTCCACTGCCCTATCAGAAACCCCTAATAAAGCCAGTGGGGAGACTCACTTGGAAACCATGACAACCTACCTAGCAAAGAGAAACACGGCCCTGCTGTTAGGCAGACAAGCCCCTACCTGTAGGGTACTACACCATTTTAGAATGTAGGTGACTGTACAGAGAAGGTACAATGTACCCTTTGATAAATAGGGTGAATGTTACTGCAAGCACCCTCTCTAACTAAGAGGTGTTGTAAAATGTTTGGGAATGTATTTTCGACAGACCATTTCTTTGTTAGTGGGCAAATGTACAAAATCAGCAGGGGAACAAATACTTTTTAGCTCACTGCAACATACTGTATAGCACAGTATACAGAAAGGAGAAGAATGCCTCATATAATGCACTTGAAGAAAATGTACAGAGTGGAGCAATATATAATGAACAGAGGGTGAAAAAAGTGAAACAATTTGGGGAATTTACCATACAGTACAGTGTACAAAAAGCAGCAGTGTAGGGTAAGTATCCTACAGCACAGCATACAGAGTGGAGCAGTGTAGGGTTATGCCTCGTACACACGTACCGATCGTCGGCCGACCGATCGGCCGTATTTTGTCCAGGGCTGTCGTGTCCGCTGAAAAGTGCAAAAGACTGCACACGAATTTTGTCGGCCAACAACAGCCGACTGCAGAAGTGATGTCATGTGATGGTTAACTTTCCTTGTGTTTTTTCTTTTCTGAGCATGCCCAGTCTTGCAAATCTGCTGTCTGTCGGCCGAAATCTGTACCGACTGGCGAACAATCGGCCGTTCTGGTGTTGGCCAACAAAAATTTTAATGCCTGCACGACAGATTCTGTTCGGCCGAAAATGCGCTGTCGGCTGTCGGAAGCATCATACTAACAAGCCTACAATCGGCCGATCGGTCGTCGGCCGAATATTTACGGCCGACAATCGGTACGCGTGTACGGGGCTTAAGTAACCTACAGCACAGCATACAGAGTGGAGCAGTACAGAGAGAGTAGTTAATGCAAAGACTGAATCAGAATGCAGCACATAAATGCAATGCTTGGTGTTCAGAGTGGAATGTTTACAGTATGTATATGTATGACCGCCCCATCTAGTAGGTCTGCGGTCTCCGACCGCCCCATCTAGTAGGTCTGCTTTGCCAGTGCATAGACAGTCCAAAATTCAGGTTAACTTATGGGCATAGTGAACACTATTACAGTGCAGTGTATTTTAAAAAGAAATAAAAAAAAAAGGGGGGGCACTAAGTTGCATTTTTCCACTTTGCAAACGCACAAAAACATGCGCAAACACACTGCAGCACACATAAAAGGCCAAAGAAAGAAAGTGACAGCAAAGGGCAAACGTTTGGGGAAAACTACATTGTAAATATGTAAACGTGCATAAAAACGCACCTCAAATGCATGACAATGCGCATGCAAAAATGCACAGCAAACAGTTTCTGGTGTAAATGGGCCCTAAAAATAATACCTTCCCAACATTTACTGACAAAAGATTCCCTTCATTGAAGCAAAAGAATTGAACAAACACTGACAAGAAATGGGAGATCCTAAGATTCTGTATCTTGATAGCAGGACTCCAAGGCTGCAAATAATATGCAGCAAACACTCGGAAAACACACAAAATATTGACAAAGTATTAAACTTACTTGCTGGAGATGGGACACAGACACCACACAGCTGGGAGAGAAATTTGCTTAGTGCCAGCCACAGATGAAACTTTCTGTGTGCTCTGAGCCAATAACCAAGCAGGATGTTATGTGTTGGAGCACACCCCATAGGCGGCCAGTACACAGCACTCCTCCTCCTCTCTGGTAGATATAGAACACTGGTACAGGAAAGAGGAGTGAGGGAGAATGTGGATCCAGCTATCAGTGATCTGGAATACATAGCAGCTGGGGATGGGGGGGGGGGGGGGGGCAACAGTTAAGGCTGCATCTGCAGACCATCAAAATTGACGAGACAAGGGGGGCCCCATCACACGGGCATTCTGATCAGATCAGGTCAGTTATTCAAGAGGATCTGAATGGAAGCTCAATGTTAGTCTATAGACAGGCAGATGTAATAGGAACGTGCATTTGATTACATCCATTTGCCTCTGAGAAAACAAAAAAAAAAAAAAAAAAAAAAAGATCAGCAGACTTTTTCCCATTTTCCAGGCCTAAACGGTCGGATCTGGGGTAAAAGGACGTAAAACGGATGCACATCCATTCAATTTCTGCTTCCTTTAATCTCCAGCCGTAAAAACTGAATGGACACAGATATCATGAAAATGACATCCATACCATCTGGCTCCAAATCAGCTGGGGGGTGGGGGTGATCTGTTCATTGGGGATCCCCTGCTGATCAGAACAGACGCAGCCAGTGTAAGATGGCCCTCATTTTTTTTCTAGTGTTCAAACAGCTAACCTCCTGCTGCTGTCAATCAAATGCACCGAGGAGGAAGTGCGTGGTGGGGATAAGCTAAGCTGTGTGTGCCTTGGCCGCACGACTCCATAGACACACAGCTCAGGAGTGAGCAGACATCGTGTGCCCCCCCCCCCCATATGCAAACAGCAGGAGGAGGAGTCAAGATTTCTGGCAGGGGACCCAAAAAAAAAAAGAGAAGGATCGGGGCTGCTCTGTGCAATACCATTGCACAGAGCAGGTGAGTATAACATGTTTGTTTTTTTAAATAAAAAAAATTACCTTTAGTAACACTTTAAAGGCCATGTTCACCTTTGGCACACCTTTCCAATAAAGTGAGAATGCAGACAAGAGCCCCTTTACTACCTGTAGGAGATTTTCTATTCCCCGTGAGGCCTGGCTGAAATACTCCCATCATTGTTTACATTCCCATCCTGCCTAGTGACTACTCTTTTCAAACGCTGTGCGCCCACAATGTGTTCTCTTTTCTCCTATTGTAGAAGCAGAAAGACAGAACACTGCACATTGCACGTCTTTTCAAGCAGGGAGATGCTCGCTCCTATGATACAGGAGGGCGAGTGTCCCAGAAACTAGCCAGTACAGGAATGTAAACAATGGAGCTTTTCAACCAGACTTCCCACCCTAAAAATAAACAATCATTAGCAAAAACACGCATATTAACTTCCTGCTGAGCGCTCACAGTATATATCCATTAAGCGGGAGGCAGGCGGAGGCTCGGCAACGTACATAATTGGACACAGCGCATTTTTGCCAGTGGATTTCAGCCAATGATTTTAGCTAAAACCCCCTGATCGGCTGTGTCCAATCACACAAAAAGTTCTGGGTTTACAAACACACAGAACTCTGTGTACAGGGAACAGCAATCTGGCTGTTAGGCACACAGTCAACCTACTGATTGCCTCTAGATGTTAACTCCTTCCCAGCCAGTGTCATTAGCACAGTGTTCGTGTACAGTATTATCACTGGTCACTGTATTAGTGTCCCTAGTGACATCAGTTTCAGTTAGTGTCTGTTAGTGCCAGATTGTCCGCCACCCTATCATAGTCACACTATTAGTCGCTGATCACCGACATTACAGTATAGGGTCTATAGCTACATAAATTGCAATATATATATATATATATATATATATATATATATATATATATATATATATATATATACACACACACACACACACACACACCCCATAGTTTATAAACGCTATAACTTTCACACAAACCAATCAATATAAACATATTGGGATTTTTTTTTTTTTTTTTAACCAAACACATTTGGCCTAAATTTAGGAAGAAATTTTGATATTTTTTATTATTTGCTTTATAACAGGAAGTAGAAAATGTCTTACTTTTTTTCAAAATGTTTGGCCTTTTTTTGTTATAATAATATGAAAAAATATTAACAACAACGATATGAAAATAAACCATATAGCACAGTGGCTAAGTGGTTAGCACTTCTGCCTGGCAGCACTAGGGTCATCTGTTAGAAACCCAACCACGGCACTACCTGCATGGAGTTTGCATGTTCTCCCTGTGCCTGCGTGAGTTTCCTCCAGGTACACAGGTTTCTTCTCACACTCCAAAGACATGCCAGTAGGGTAAATTGACCCTAGTATGTGCATGCATAAATAGGAGTTAGGGACCTCAGATTGTAAGCTCCTTGAGGGCAGAGACTGATGTGAATGCATAATAAATATGTGTAAATTGATGGTGCTATACAAGTACCTTAAAGAGGTTGTAAACCTCAGAAAATGAAAAAAAAAAAAAAAAAAAAAAAAAACACCTGAAAGACAAACACATAATGAGCTAGTATGCATCTCAATATGAAATACTTACCTTAGAACGAAGCCCCCACAGTGCCACCCGCTCACCTCTCTCACGGGTTACATGTTCGGTCGCCCTTCTTCTGGGTTTGCGGCATCCGGCCACCTGATTGGCTGGAGCCACTATGACATCACTGCGCATGCGCGCGGGAGCCGACGGTCACAGCACAGGGCTCTGAAGGACGGCATGAGCGGCCGTTCCTTCAGAGCGCATGCGCCAGTGATGTCACTGGCTTCATGCAAAGTAATAAGGGAGTTATTACCTGATAGCTCCTTTTCCAGGAATCCTCCAGGACGGTCACTAGAGATAGGCTCCACCTCCTACAGGAAACAAGCACACAAGTTTAAAACAAGCCGCCCTAGGCTGCCCCTTAAGTTGTATAAAGATTTCCTTGTCGTCCAGCACACATGTGCTGATATATGGACTTAGTATCTCATTTCCATAAGGGTGGGGGTCTACCGTCCTGGAGGATTCCTGGAAAAGGAGCTATCAGGTAATAACTCCCTTATTCCCCAGTCATCCTCCAGGACGGTCACATGAGACCCCAAAGATTCATACCTAGGGTGGGACTACCGCTTGCAGGACCTTACGACCAAAGGTTAGGTCTTGGGCAGAGACCAGGTCGATCCTGTAGTGATTCACGAACGTGGAGTCGCTGGACCAGATGGCTGCTCGGCAGATCTGATCAATGGATGCCCCAGCTCTTTCTGCCCATGAAGTGGCTATGGAGCGTGTGGAATGAGCTTTTATGTTTGTTGGTCTAGCTGATTCCTGGCTGTCGTAGGCTATTTTAATTACATTCCTGGTCCATCTTGCAATGGAACTTTTAGATGCCGTTTTTCCTTTTTGTGTACCTCCAAATAGTACAAACAGATTTGAGGATTTTCTAAATTGTTTGGTGGCTTCAAGGTAGGCCAAAGTGCACCTCCTGACATCCAGGGTTGAAAATTTTTCTTCCCCCTGGTTTGTTGGGTTTTGACAGAAGGATGGTAGTATGACTTCTTGTGTACGATGGAAGTCTGAAGAGACTTTAGGGAGGAACAGTGGATCCGTTTTGAGTATCAGCTTGTCTGGGAAGACCGTAAGAAACGGTTCTTTTATGGAAAAAGCTTGGATTTCACTGACCCTTCTGGCTGACGTGATTGCCACCAGGAAAGCCGTTTTCAGTGTTAGGTTTTTTGTGGAGGATTCCGAAATTGGCTCGAAAGGTGCTTGGGTAAGTGCCCTGAGTACCAGAGAGGTCCCATGGGGCCACCTTTGTGGTTTGCACTGATCGTGTTCTTGCAATTGATTTGAAAAATCGTTTGATTAGCGGGTTTACGCTGAGTTGGTCGTCCAGAAAGACAGAGCTGCCGTATGCACTTTAAGGGTGCGTATCGCCAGCCCTGCTTCGGCTCCGTCTAGTAGGAATTCTAGTACCGTGCCGACCTTGTGTAGGTCTTTGTTCCTCTGGCGCATGTTATCAGAATATTTGTTCCAAATTTTCCAGTAAATTTTTTGCGTAACCGGTTTTCTGCTTTTCAGCAGAGTTTCTACCACCCTTGGGGTAAGTCTCTTTCCCCGTAGGATGCCCCGTTCAACAGCCAGGCTGTCAACTTTAAGGTTTGGAGATGGGGTAGTAAGCTCCTGACTGTAGGAGAAGATCTTCTTGTATTGGTAGGGCCCAGGGTTTTTCTTCTGTCATGTTTCCCATGACCGAGAACCAAGACCTTTTTGGCCAGTAGGGTGTAGGGAGGATTACCCTCGCCTTCTCCGTCCGTATCTTCCAAAGTGTTTTGGGGATTAGCTGTATGGGCGGAAAAGCGTACCCTAGTTCGAAAGACCATGGGAAGCCCAGTGCGTCTACTCCTAGGGAGTCTGTCTCCCTCTTTAGGGAGAAGTATTGCTTTGTCTTCCTGTTGCTTGCCGAGGCAAAGAGGTCTACCTCCGGGGTTCCCCACCTTTTGGTTATTCGGGAAAAAACCCCCCTGTTCAGCTCCCACTCTGATGGGTCTAGCTTTTGTCGACTTAGTATGTCTGCTAGCGTGTTGAGTGAGCCCTTTATATGTATTGCTGATATCGACTGGAGGTGTATTTCTGCCCAGGAGAGGAGCAAGTATGCCGTCTTCATTAGGGTTTTTGACCTTGTGCCCCCTTGGTGGTTGATGTAAGCCACAGTCGTTACATTGTCCGACAGGATCTGGACATGTTTTCCTAGTATTATCTCCTGAAATGCCTGCAGGGCCTCCCATACTGCTGACAATTCTCTCAGGTTGGAAGATGCTCTTGCTAGCTGGGGTTCCCAGAGCCCCTGTCTGACTTGCTGCCCTATATGTGCTCCCCACCCTGAGGCGCTTGCGTCCGTGGTGACCCGAACTTGTGTGTGTGGTAGCCACGGTCTGCCTCTTCCTAGGGTGAGCTTCCTGGTCCACCAGTTTAGGGTTCCCCTGACCGTTCTTGGGATTGAGATGACTTCTTCCAGGGAGTCTTGATCTTTGTTCCAGCCTTGCAGCAGATGGTGTTGTAGAGCTCTCATATGCAGTTGGCTCCACTGAACCGCCGGAATTGCTGTCGCCATCAGTCCTAGGAGTGACATGACTGCTCTCCTTTTCCCCCGTTTTTCGGTTATGAGTTGGTTTGCTTTGTTGCCCAGCTTCATTATTTTTTCCTCTGGGAGGATAATTTTCTGTTCTATGGTGTTGATGGTGTAACCCAGGAACGTGGTCACTTGGGAGGGAACTCTGCTTGATTTTTTTAAGTTGATTTGCCACCCCAGATAAGACTCTTCTGTCTTCTGTAGGTTTGCCAGGGTTTCTTCTCTGGAGACCCCATAAATTAGGAAGTCGTCCAGGTATGGGATTATCTGGACTCCCTTTAACCTCAGTTCCTGCACTACCTCCGCTATTATTTTGGTGAAAATGCGTGGGGCGGAAGAGATGCCAAAGGGGAGCGCTTGGTATTGAAAATGGCGTGTTTTCGCGCCATCCTGTGTGGCGAAACGCAGGAACTTTTGGTGGTCGGGATGGATTGGCACGTGAAGATAAGCGTCCTTCAGATCTAGTGTTACTAGGAAGGCTGCTGGTGGTAGAATTGTTCTTATCGAGGAGATGGTTTCCATCTTGAACTTTCTGTATTTTATGGATTTGTTTAGATTCTTTAAATTCAGAATTAAACGAGACCTGCCCGAGGGTTTCTCTCTGATGAATATGTGAGAGTAATGTCCTCTGGTGTGAGGTGTTGGTTGTATCTCCACTATCACGCCTTCGTTTAGAATTAGTTTTAGATTTCTAGGTACATGAGTTTTTTTCCCCTTGATCCTGCTTGGACCTTTGTAGTTTTGAACGTGTACTGGGGTGCCGATTCGAATTCTATCATGTAACCCAGTGCAATTATCTGTAAAATAAATTGATTTGAACAAAACGTTTTCCATTGTGGGAGGAAATGACGTAGTCTGCCCCCCACCGCCGTCCGGCTGGCGTCATTGGGTTTTGCTAGTGGATGCGGGTTTGGGGAACAGAAAATTGGTCCTGCCCTTGTTCCGGTTGAAGTTCCACCGGCGTTGGGTCTGGGGTCTTCCCCTTTTCGCCTGGTTTTCTCGTCTTGGTTGAGGAAAGGACTGTTTTTCCCCCTGTTTGGGTTTTTTGAACGGAAAGCCCTTTGTTTTATCGGCTGACCTTTCTAGCACTTTCTCTAACTCTGAGCCGAAGAGTAGGTTGCCGTCAAAGGGGATGTTACATAGCTTGTTCTTTGAAGCATAGTCGCCCTCCCAGGTCTTTAGCCATAGTGCTCTCCTGGTTGCGTTTATTAAGCCCTTTGTTCGGGCGGTGAATCTGACTGCTTCTGCCGAGGCATCCGCCATGTATGCCACTCCTTTCTCGATGAGTGGGAGGGAGTCCAGGGCTTCTTCTGTCCCTGGAACCTTGCTCAGATGACTTCTGAGTTGTTCCAGCCAGAATGAAACGTTTCTGGCCACGCAAGTATTCGCGATATTGGGCTGAAACCCCGCAGCCCCTGCCTCATAGGCTCGCCGTAGTACCACCTCCATTTTTTTTTTATCTATTTGGTCTTTTAGTTGACCCATGTCCTCGAAGGATAGATCCGATCTTTTCGAAACTTTCGCCAAAGATGCGTCCAGTTTCGGGCATTTGGTCGCGGTGATCTGGTTCTCTTCGAATGGGAATCGTCTCTTCAGCGCCTTGGGAAAGAAAAGTTTATTTTCAGGATTCTTCCATTCTTTCTCTATCATGTTCTTGATTGCCTGGTGTATCGGAAACGTTCTGCATTTCTCTTCCTGGAGTCCCCTGTAAAGTCTATCCCTGATGGAGACTGTGGGGAGTGTTTCTGGGATGTCTTCGGTTATGTATATGGCCTGTAGTAATTTTTCAGTTTCCTCCGCCGGGAACAGGTGTTTAGTCGTTCTTTGAGTTTCGGCCGTTCCCGGATCATCCTCTGAATCAGAGCTGCTTTCGTCAAGCAATTCCCCCTCTTCCGAATCCGAATCGGAGGAGCTTGGTTGGGGTATCGGTTTGGGTTTCCCCTTGGGTTTAGGGGTTTTGCCTTTTGCTGCCGTGGAGGGCTGTTCTTCTCCTTTCATGGCATTAATTGTAGCCTGCAGGGACTGCATTGTGGCTGTCATTTCTTTCTTGAAATCCGAAAGATCCTTAGCTAATGGGCTTGCTTCCTCGTTGACTATCTTTTTAATGCATTTACTGCCTAAAAGTTTGTCACTTTCTGTTGGCAGTTTTGTGCCGCATGTGCGGCAGTATTTTCTCTTTTTTGGCTTATTTGGACTGACCGTCTGTTCCTGGCATTTGGTCTGTAGGGATGCAGGCGGAAAGTAGGGGAGAGAGGAAGAGTAGGTGGGAGTAAAAGAAAAATCAGGGGTAATCAATTTAGCCTTACTTCTGTGAGTCCCTTCATTTTTCTATTTGCCCCTTGCTCACTTACCGAGTGAGAGCTGGGGCTGGGTTCTGCAGCCTCTGGCAATATGGTACGGTCCTCCGCCATTGTGCCGCCTGGAGGGGTTCACTGCAGGATTTGTACAGTTGTATTCTCCTGAGGTGACCGCTGCTGCTTTGTTTGGGTTGCTTTTTATGTTTAAAAATTCGCGCCAAAACGGTCCCCGGGTCCGCCCAGTGGAATTAAGGGCATTTACTACAGTTTGTACTGTGATTTTCCCTAAGCCAAGATGGCTGCCGAGGCACTTCCTGTGCGGGCGCCATCTTGGTGATGTCACTTCCGCCTCGCTCCCTGTCCGTTCGGCTGTTTGTTTTGGGGCCGGTCGCGAGGGGCATCATGATCGATGGTATCCGAAGCGAAGGGGCTATTCCCCTCTACCGCTGGAATCGAACCGCCGTGTTCTTACCTGAATCCCCCCTCCGGGGCTGCCGAAAAGGCCGGCCGCATAGTTTGCCTTTTCCAAGATGGCTGCCGAGGCACTTCCTGTGCGGGCGCCATCTTGGTCACTTCCGCTCCCGGCGTCCCGGAAGACAGGAGAGTTTTGCTGTTTGCGCTGGGAGATGTTTGTCATCTCCCTGAGCCCTGCCCGGAGGCTGCCGAAATGCCGACTACACCGGGGAGAACCGCCTGGAGTCCCGGTGAGTGGCGTCAGGGCTGTGTAGCCATCCCCTACTTAGCCTAAAGCGGGGATGGCCTCTTTTGGAAACCCTCTTTTTTTGGTCCTTCCTCTGTAGCTTACCTGTCACAGGGGAAGGTTGCTGTGGGGTTTCTGTGTTGGGGCTGTGCCCCCCCACTTTTTGTCCCCCTTTCCTGTGCCTGGGACTGACGGCCTCGCCAGTCATGTTCAGTTGGTCTCAGGGGTACTCAGGGACGCCTGCCCTGGGTAATAAGAACCTGTTTCCAGGTCCTGAAAAAAAACAAACTGGGGAGATATCCCCTGGTGCTGTGTTTGCGGGACGCAGGAAACACAAGAACTGAAGGGGCAGCCTAGGGCGGCTTGTTTTAAACTTGTCTGCTTGTGTTTCCTGTAGGAGGTGGAGCCTATCTCTCATGTGACCGTCCTGGAGGATGACTGGGGAAATATCTCCTTAACAGTGCATGTTTAGGAGATATTTACAGTACCTATAGGTAAGCCTTATCATAGGCTTACCTATAGGTACAACTTGCAGAGGAGGGTTTACTTCCTCTTTAAATAAATAAATATAAATGTTATACGTGTTCAGTTGTTGCATGACTGTGCAATTGCCAGTTAAAGTAGTGCAGTGCTGAATAGCAAAAAATGACATTGTCATGAAGGGGGAAAACCTTTTGATGGTCAAGTGGCTTAAAGTACGATTTAGGGCTCTTTCACACGGGCGTTCCTTTTTTTTTTGCCCCATCAGGTCCTTTTTTTTTTTTTTGTAACGGACACGGATGACACTTGTGTCATCCGGTCCGTATGTCCGTTTTTCATCCCATCCGTTTGCGGATGAAAAACTGACATAATGCATGTCTATGTAAATACGGATGTCTGCGGATGACACCACTGACATCCGTTTTTGCTTCCGTTCCGTTTTTTGAAAGGAAGAAAAAATAGGGTTCTCCTCCGTTCAAAAAAACTGAACTGAACTGACAAAAAACGGATGTCAGAGGATGATCATCCGATGACATCCGTATTTACATAGAGATACATTATGTCCGTTTTCCATCCGCAAACGGATGGAATGAAAAACGGGCATACGAAACGCCCATGTGAAAGAGCCCATACTAACAAAGCTCCTATTGTTTACCAAACACTTAAATCGGTAGTAAACCGCTGTAAAAAAACAAAAACAACAAAAAAAAAAAAAAAAAAAACATACTAGCACAATATGACATACCTACTTTAGAACAAAGCCCCAGCGGTGCCCGGTCACTGACATGTTCCCTCAGCATTTCTTCCGGGTCCGCAGGCTCTGGCGCAGTGAGTGGCTGGAGCCACAAAAAAGCCCTTCGTTCCGGGACGATATGCCGGACCTTCAGAGCACATGTGCCACTGGTGTCAGCGGCTGCATGCAGGGTGAAATACTCCTAAACCGTGCAGGTTTAGGAGATATTCATTTTACCTACAGATAAGCCTTATTAACCTTCCTAGCGGTATTCCCGAGCGTGGCTCGGGGTTAGATTTTAGAGCCAAAAGCGGTAACCCTGAGCCACACTCGGGGTACCGCTAGGAAGATTGCTGGATCCTGGTAGAGGTTTTACTTACCTTTTCTCCAGGATCCAGCAAAGAATGCTGGCGGTATGTGGCGGCGGAGCTTCCTCCCGATCGTCTGCGAGCCCCGGCTTCTGTCTCCAGCGACGTGACGTTCGCAGGGGGGGGTGGAACCGGCAGCAAATTCAAATGTAAAACACACCAAACACACTGATACCATTCAAAATAAAATAAAATCACATTACATTGCCCCCCAGTGCCCTTTCCTGCAGTTTTACTGTACTTTTTATGTATATATACACACACACACACACACACACACACATATATATATAATAAATGTATACAGTTGGTTTGGGCTGCTCATTCACAAGAATTACATGCAAAATAATGGTACCGCTTTCAGCACCTAAAATCCAAAGGAATCATACCGCCAGGGAGGTTAAGTGAGGTATACAAGCGCTTTAACTGGTTATTCATACCAGCTCAGTGGGAACCCCAAGGCTCCATTCATACCTAGGCGATTTGAATTGCTGCAATACTTCCCGCATTCCCAAATTGCAGCAAAATGCTGTAAGCGTTTGGAAAGCCATTACTTCTAAATGGCACCCCAATCGCAGTGCAACTTTGGCGCGGCAAATTGCACCGCTGTCGCCAAAAAGAAGCTCCTGCTCCTTTTCGAGCAACAAGCTTGCAGCAAAATCACACTGTGGTTGGAGTCCCATTAAGACGTAATGGCATCACAAACGCGCCCCAAGTTTTGCCGCTATTTGGAATAATTGCGGCGATTCCATCCGCAATTCGAATTGCTTAGGTGTAAATGGGGCATTAAACTGGCAATGCACTACGCAATCTCTGTACAATCTACTTCAGATTTACCAGGACAGTATAATATGAGGACCTACCTCATCTGCCCAATCAGGGCAGCCCTATGCACTACATAGCTGTTGGTAGATCTAAAGGTGATTGTACAATCAGACTGTAAAGCATAGGTGCTGAACTTGTGGTCCTCCAGCTGTTGCGGAACTACAAGTCCCATCATGCCTCTAATTTTGGGAGTCATGCTTGTAACTGTCAGTGGCTTGCAATTCTCCTGGGACTTGTAGTTCTGCAACAGCTGGAGGGCCATAGGTTGAAGTGTGTATACAATAGCTGTCAGCAGTGCACCTTGTACAGACAAAAGTTCCTGAAGCAGATGAAATCACCAGCTGCTAGAAGTTTCCCTCTGCCTGTCCCTCTCCTATCAGTGACGTCCCACTATGAGGACTGACAGCACACTATTACATTGTGTACAGGTCCACCTCACCCCAGCCCTGCGCCGAAACCTACCAGGTATTCACTCCCCCGCTCCGTCAGCAGCTGTCATCTCCCCCCTTTAAATACTCCACCAGCAGAAGCCAGGATGTTAGGCTTCAACAAAATGGAGGCGGAGACAGCTGTCCTAATCCTCGGCAACATGGCAAATTGGGCATGCGCAGCTCAAAGATTCTGTTTCAAGCCGCACTACGCTCCCCCTAGCGATCAATAGTGATATAGCAGCGGAGAGCAGTTGGCATGAAATGTTTGTAGTGCAGGTGCCTCTGCTTCCACATTGCTGACAATAAATTATAGTTTCAGAATTTGCTCCCACACTATAGAAGAGGAATAGTATACAGATAAATAGTATGATTTTAACCACCCCTCCAATGGATACAAATTTTTCCCATAATATGTGAAGTGTTTGTGTCCATTGGAGGGGTACCTAAAGCGGCTGTATACCTTATACTTTGTTATTTTTACCTACAGCTAAGTCTTTAATAAGGCTTACCTATAGGTAAACAGAATATCTCCTAAACGTGCACGGTTTAGGAGATTTTCACCCTGCATGCAGCCACTGACGTCAGCAGCACATGCACTCTGAAGGTCCGGCATATCGTGTCGGATCTTTAGAGCTTCATGCCAGAACCGCAGGGGTGATGTCATCACGGCTCCAGCACCGAGCGCCCGCGAACCCGGAAGAAACACTGGTGGAACAAGTCAGCCCCCTCAGGAGTGACCGGGCACCGCTGTGGGGGCTTTGTTCTAAGATAAAAATGTCATACTGTGCTAATATGCTATGCATACTAGCACATTATGCCATTGTCTTGCAGGTTTTTTTTTCCATTTTTTTTAGGGTATACAACCGCTTAAAAATCCCACATCTGTATACTATTTACCAATTTATTGTAATGAAACCCTCCACTGGCACTGTGATTCTGGGAATCCCACATTCACACACACTACAAATGTAAACTATAGAAGAGGAAAACGTATGGTTGTATAAACTCTAGGGGTCCATTCACATGGGCTTTCCGCCAGGTGGACCCTGTTTTGCCCAGCGGGATCGCCGATCCCCACTGAGCAGGGGGATGACAGGTTTGTCTCTGCTTACTTTGCAGAGACAAACCTCTCAGATCCTCACTCTCCTCTATGGGAGATCGAATGAGAACGGACCTCCTGTCCGTTTTCATCCAATCCGGTCCTCCAGACAGATGTAAAATATTGTTTCCATCCGTGTGGATTTCACGGACAGGATCAGAGAGCAGCTGGTGTCAGTGGAGATGTCACCGCTGACATCCGCTGCTCCATAGAGGTACACGGAGCATCTGATCAGGTCCTCCTGAAAAACTGACAGGCGGACCTGATCGGAAAGCCCGTGTGAAAGGGGCCCAATGAGCAGGGCCCTCTCACTCCTACTGTATTACATTGTATTGTAATTGTACAGTAAACCCTTATGTTGTAAATTGTAGTAAACTTTGTTTTGTTTTTTTTGTGTCTCCCGCTCTCCTTTCCCTCCCCACATCAGGGACAGCAACCATACAATGTCATGCATTTTATGTATGCTTTATCATCTTTGTAGGTTCATCTATTTTTGAATGTACAGTGAAGTAAGTATGTATTTTTGTTTTCAGCATTGATTGATTTCTTCATGTTTGTGTAGGAGATAGGAGGTCCTAAGGAAGCTGCGATCCTGCGAAATGCGTCGACCCCCATGTTTCCCTATCTAAACTTAACCACAATGGACCTTATTCATGTGGTAAGTAATTATCGAGGGTATTAATGTACAAATGCACACAGGAAACACATTTTTTTTATTGAAGATGTTTTTACTGGATAAAATAAAGATTTATATATTTTTTATGAGTTATGTGATATATGCTTACTGGACAGCTATTTAAATTCCTACTATATTATTGTACTCTTTATGTTGTAAAGCGCTGAGTAAACTGTTGGCGCTCTATAAATCCTGTATAGTAATAATAATAATGGTAGTGAAGCAATATGAGGGGAGGGGGGGGGGGGGGATAAAGCCACGTGTCATTTCGGGAGCAGTGCTGGTGTAATGGATGTAATACTGGTTATATTAGTGAAATGCATACTTCACCTTATGGTGCATACCTTATGTATATATGTATATATGTATATATGTTACTGCTGAGATTTACTTCCTTACTCAAAATGCAATTAGATCACCCCTCCTTTCGGAGAAGCAAGATGGCGCTTGAACAGGGAGACTACACCCAAAATAAGACCTTGTCATGTCCTGGAAGGAAGACATAGACACATAGATACTCCAATCATCCAATCACCACCTTATACGTATTATATATGACTATTTCCTGTAAATGACTTTCCTCAGTCTTTATAAAGACAAAAGAGGAACTAATAAAATCAGAATGAACTATTTTGAGGACTGTCAGAGTTTGGTTATTCTCTGTGCGCACATTAATTCTCAAGTATTGGGAAGGCAGTAGATATTTCTGAGGACTGTTCTGGTCCAAATCCAAAACACTGGTATGGGGATATGCACAGAGTTTGTGTATTGCCGCAAGTCATGTTATCCCTGGCCCGGAATTCCACATTCCGGAAGTGATCACAAAAGTTATTCAAGTGCTCAGTTCCTCTCTGGGCTCCTAACTGAGCTATTACAAGCAGCTCTGGAGTTATTGGTTCGAATCCCAACCATGGCACAACCCACGTGGCTTTTACATTTTCTCCCTGTGCGGGCTTCCTCCGGGGACTCCGGTTTCCTCCCACACTCCAAAAACATGCTGGTAGGTTAATTGGCTCCTGACCAAACTGGCCCTAGTATGTGTATGTATGTATGTGAGTTAAGGCCCGTACACACGTACCGATCGTTGGCAGACAAGCGTCGGCCGACGAACGATCTGCCGATTGTACGCTTGTTAGTATGATGCCTCCGACAGCCGTCAGCGCACATTCTGCCGACAAGAATCTGTCATGCAAGCATTAAAATTTTTGTATGCCGACACCAGAGCGGCCGATTGTTCGCCAGTCAGTACAGAATTCGGCCGACAGACCGCAGATTTGCAAGACTGGGCATGCTCAGAAAAGAAAAAACACAGGGAAAGTTAACCATTACATGACATCACTTCTGCAGTCGGCTGTAGTCGGCGGACAAAATTCTTGTGCTGTCTTTGCACTTTTCAACAGACACCGACAGCCCGGGGACAAAAGACGGCCAATCGTTCGCCGACGATCGGTACGTGTGTATGGGGCTTTAGGGACTTTAGATTGTAAACTTCTTGAGGGCATGTGAATGTACTATATACATGTAAAGCACAGCATAAATTTGAAGCACTATATAAGTACCTGTAATAAATGTACCCACATTGTGAAAGATAATTCCCATGTATTCTTTGAGAAAAAAATAGTCATAAGTGCAATTTACACTAAAAGTGTCCATACTCAGATCCAATTTCAGCCGGTTCCACATGAATCAGCCAAAATGTGAGCTGTGTGAGGACCTGTCGGCACCTTTCTGATCGACTTTTGTTAAAGGAGATGATTGGAAAATTTTCAGCCAAATGATCCCTGTATCCAATCAGATGCAGACACTTTCCAGGTATTCAGCAGGCGCAGTGGGCACTCCTCTGTCCATGAAAGGGATTTTTTCCCCCCCCTTACATCATGGGGCTGATTGAGAGAAATCTACAAGTGTATGGCCAGTTTAAGGCCTCTTATACACATGTGGTGTACAGTGTGCAGTCACAGGTGGGCGGTGTTTGCCCGTACTGTCTGCATTCAGGGCAGTGAATCCGCACAGCTGTCAAATGAGGAGCAGCTGCTGTGTCTCAATTGACATAGATGAGACTGTCTGCAGGGGAGGCATGGAACAACACTACTGCATCCCCATGCTGAAGACATTGGCAATGCATCAAAAATGTCACGTTTTTAATGCACGCTGCAATGCACTTTCATAATGTACATCAACACATGCTGACACGCATATAAGGGCCTGTTCACACCATATGTGCTGGCAAAGGTGTTCCCAGCCTATTGCATTAGGGTGTGCACCCCAAAGCAGCAACTGCAAATATGTGAACTAAAAGCTTGTTTAGACATGAGGTTGGGGGACAGCGAAACCATGAGGTTGAGCTGCATTTTTACTACCACCATCTGCTCCCACTTTAGCTGCAGAGGCAGCAGCCAGGGTCATATACATGCTGTGGCTGGAAGTATACCCCCATGTGAATTGGGCCACACTGCAACCGCATGCATTGCACATGGTTGCAACACGGGGATGCTGCTTTTAAATCACCTTTTCACAGCCTGTCAAATTCCTCTGAAAAGGAAACCTTGCCACCATTGCGAATGAGCCCTAAAAAGCAGTTCTGATCATACAGGATTAGGGGTCATGATTAACAGTAATGTACATACATATGCATGTAAACATGCAAACACACACCTGGGTACCGCTATGTCACTGGCAACACCTGAGTACTGCCATGAGGCTGGCAACACCTGGGTACCGCAATGTCACTAGCAACACCTGGGTACCGCAATGTCACTGGCAACACCTGGATACTGCCATGACCCTGCCACACCTGGGTACCGCCATTTCACTGACAATACCTGAGTACCATCATGTCGCTAGCAACACCTGGATACCATCATGTCACTGGCAACACCTGGGTACCGCCATGTAGCTAGCAACACCTGGGTACCACCATGTCACTGGCATTACCTGGGTATTGCTAAGTCACCCGCAACACCTGGGTACCACCATGTCACTAGCAACACCTGGGTACCACCATGTCACTAGCAACACCTGGGAACCACCATGTCACTGGCAACACCTGAGTACTGCCATGACGCCTCCAACATCTGGGTACCGCCATATCACTGGCAACAGCTGGGTACCACCATGTCGCTAGCAACACCTGGGTACCATCATATCGCTGGCAACACCTGGGTACCGGCTTGTCACTAGCAACACCTGGGTACCAATACTATACTTCATTATCAGAGCAATGGCCGCCTGCATGTAACAGTACAGAGCAGGCTGTCCAGGACACTGTCCCTGCCTGTCACCTCTGGGCTGAGCAGTCTTGTCAGCCTCACCTGATCTCCAACCTCTCCTCTAAACATCTCTTCCGCCTCTAGCAGACCTTCATTCGCACAGAAAGCTGAAAACTTGGCCCCTCCCATGAACCCTCCAGCATTCAGCATCTCTATCTGTCTGGACTCCCCACTCAATCAGATGCCTTCTGCTTTGATGCTAGTGGGGTTCACCTGCCTCCTAATTGGTGCAGGACTGGGCCTACTAATGAAACTGCTCCTTCTGCCTGCCCTGATAAGCTCCCACTGTATCAATCTACAGTTAGGCAAAGCAGTTGGAGCTCAGTGTGATCTGCAGAGTTTGCAGCGCAGGGAGAGGAGCCTGTCACTTGTACACACAGAAGCTGGACTGCAAGGTACAGTAGCAAGCAGCGGATAAGGGGCGGGCACCAGAGGGGGGGTGGAACTCTGTTCTGGCATGCTGCGGCTATAAAGAAGCTCTGTGTGCACAGGGTGATTAGGGTGTGCCCAGGCACATCCAGCATACCCCATGCGCACGCCTATGTGTGCTGGACAGCTTTGCCCAAGGACTTTTGAGTTTAGTTTACAACTTTTATTATTGGTGGGAACTCCATGGAAAATAGAGCCACAGCAATGTTCCTGGTTATGAAGATACCAGCCATATCAGTATTGTGCTATAAAAGAGCCACCCAATAGTAAGAAGCAGAAAATTCATATAGAAAGGGCAAAGAAAAAGGTTTGGGGATAATAGGGTTGTGACAGAACAAATAAGATAAGATTTCAGACTAGACAGGGATTTGACTCTTAGTGTTTCATATAATTAGGGCAGGATTAGCACCCATCAGGACAGGCAATATAAAGGCAGACCACACATTTAAGTAGCTTACCTAATCCCTTGATGGACAGCAGATTCTTGAAACTCAAGACAATTATTTTCAAGAATTAAAGGAAGGATAGCCTGGAGGATTGTAAGTGAGAAGAAGAAGCACCCCAAATCACTGGGACTGTAAAGTGTTACAACTCTCAGTGGTATACATAATCATTGGTCAAAGAACATGTTGTTACATCTGCAAAGTTATGTTAAAGAGGAGTTCCGGGCACAGAAATGATTTTTTACTGAACATACCCCCGGGACAGTCAGGGCTAGCACATTCCACAATGGCTAGCCTCTGATCTGTCCCGGTTCGCACTTACCTTTTAGAAGAAATACTTACTTTGAAAATTTCTTCCACAGCGTTTCCATCTCTCTTGTGGGCAGCTGAAGCCGGCGCGGTCCTCTTCGGTGTCTTCTTCCGCGTCTTCTTCTCCCAGAATGCGCCGCACCGGCCCCTCTCGTCACTTCCGGTGCGGCGCCGCCTTCCTAAACAGCTTCTGGGCATGCCCAGAAGCTGTTTAGCAGGGGAATGCGGCGTCGCCCAGAAGTGACGTGCGGGGCCGGTGCCGTCGCATTGATTCCTGGGAGCGATGACGTTCAGCTCCCAGGAATCATTGCGAGGCAGGAAGTGACGGGGTGAGCCTCGGCGCTGGAGGAGGAAGTACCCTGAGGTGAGTATTTACGATCTTCAATTACAAGGTGAGTATACAAAAAAAAAAAAAATAACTATCCAATTCCTTTTCAGGTTATGTGTAGCTAGCGGAGGGGCACAAAAAAAAATACCGATTTTGTGCCCGGAACTCCGCTTTAAAGTGCATAAAGTTAAAAACCTCTGTGTGCTGCTCCCCTCACACCCTTATACTTACCCTTACCTGAGCCCGATCTCGATCCAGCGGTGTGTACAAGAGCAGCAGCACTCCTGGGTCTCTCACTCCTCATTGCCTGAGACACAGCAGTGGAAGCCAATGGCAGTGGGAGCCATTGGCAGCGGCAGCAGTGATGAAGGGGATGATGCCTAACACTTTCATCCCAAAAAGCATATGGGAGCGTCAGCAGTAATATAAACATAACAGAACCCAGAGTGCACTGACCCGATGCAGGAATGCTTTAGATTTATTCAATTTAAAACAAAGCTAATGAATGCTGATAGAGTTCTGCTCACTTTCAGGTTAAAGCTGAACCTTCGGAATTTAGCCACTTTGTAAAATGTGCTGGGCCTTGCGAGACTCATGAGCATCCACAACATTTTTCTAGGGGCCTTAGAGAGTTCCACTGATCTTGGCATGGTGTACAGTTTTTTTTTTTTGTTTACCAGTGTCCAATCCTTCTGTAGGCAGCACTATAATCCAAAATAGAGATCAACCGATTATCGGCAAAGCCGATATATCGAGGGCCGATGTGCACTTTCCCCCGATATATCGGAATTGCCGATATTGCTGCTACGTCATTGCGTATGTTGCGCCTCCACGCACTCTGGGACAGCCTCTTAGGTTGCCTCCCTCAGCCTCATCTGGACTGTGGAGTCGACTCAGGGTGTATGCATGCACAACAACAGTGTGTGTTTAACAGCCGCCGCGGACACAAGCCATTGGAGTCTCTGTAGTACTGTATTACTGTACTGGAGTCGGGACAGTGAGTGTCAGACAGTGATTCAATTGCTCATTCACTGACAGTCACACAGTGCACACAGTTTAACACAGCTGCCGCGGCCATATACAGGCCTGTACCAGCCAGCCAGCCACAGACCCTGACTGACTGTACCAGCTAGCCAGCCACAGGCCCTGGGCCTGTACCAGCCAGCCACCCACCACACAGGGTGCCAGCCAGCCACCCACCACAGGGTGCCAGCCAACCAGCCACCCACCTGACCAAAGGGTGCCAGCCAGCCAGCCACCCACCACACCACAAGGTGCCAGCCAGCCATCCACCTGACCACAGGGTGCCAGCCAGCCACCCACCACAGGGTGCCAGCCAGCCATCCACCCACCCACCACAGGGTGCCAGCAAGGCCACCCACCCACCTCAGGGTGCCAGCCACCCACCTCAGGGTGCCAGCCAGACACCCACCACAGGGTGCCAGCCAGCCAGCCAACCACCAAAGGGTGCCCACCAGCCACCCACCCACCACATGTTGCCAGCCAGCCAGCCACCAAAGGGTGCCAGCCAGCCAGCCACCCACCACAGTGTGCCAGACAGCCAGCCATCCACCACAAGGTGCCAGACAGCCACCCACCTGACCATAGGGTGCCAGCCAGCCACCCACCACAGGGTGCCAGCCAGCCACCCACCATAGGGTGCCAACCAGCCAGCCACCCACCACAGGGTGCCAGCCAGCCAGCCACTCACCACAGGGTGCCAGCCACCCACCTCAGGGTGCCAGCCAGCCACCAAAGGGTGCCAGCCAGACACCCACCCACCGACCACAGGGTGCCAGCCAGCCAGTCAACCACCAAAGGGTGCCAGCCAGCCACCCACCCACCACATGTTGCCAGCCAGCCAGCCACAAAAGGGTGCCAGCCAGCCACCACCCACCACAGTGTGCCAGACAGCCAGCCATCCACCACAGGGTGCCAGCCAACCACCCACCACAGGGTGCCAGCCAGCCAGTCACCAAAGGGTGCCAGCCACCCACCACAGGGTGCCAGCCACAGACAGCCACCCACCAAAGGGTGCCAGCCACTCATCACCACAGGGTGCCAGCAAGCTAGTTTTTTTTAAGCCTAATATTAATTTCAGTAGATGGAGATGGATGCCGATTGAAAATTTAAAAGTGTGGTGTGGGACTATTTCTCATCTCCATCTCCAGGGAAATCAGCAGCACCACACCACAGGGTGCCAGCCAGCCACCCACCTGACCACAGGGTGCCAGCCAGCCACCCACCACAGGGTGCCAGCCAGCCAGCCACCCACCACAGGGTGCCATCCACCCACCCACCACAGGGTGCCAGCCACCCATCTCAGGGTGCCAGCCAGCCACGAAAGGGTGCCAGCCAGACACCCACCCACCACAGGGTGCCAGCCAGAAACCCACCACAGGTTGCCAGCCAGCCAGGCACCAAAGGGTGCCAGCCAGCCACCCACACACCACAGTGTGCCAGCCAGCCATCCACCACAGGGTGCCAGCTAGCCACCAACCACAGGGTGCAAGCAAGCCAGCCAGCTACCAAAGGGTGCCAGCCAACCAGCCACCCACCTGACCAAAGGGTGCCAGCCAGCCAGCCACCCACCACACCACAAGGTGCCAGCCAGCCATCCACCTGACCACAGGGTGCCAGCCAGCCACCCACCACAGGGTGCCAGCCAGCCATCCACCCACCCACCACAGGGTGCCAGCCAGCCACCCACCACAGGGTGCCAGCAAGGCCACCCACCCACCTCAGGGTGCCAGCCACCCACCTCAGGGTGCCAGCCAGACACCCACCCACCCACCACAGGGTGCCAGCCAGCCAGCCAACCACCAAAGGGTGCCCACCAGCCACCCACCCACCACATGTTGCCAGCCAGCCAGCCACCAAAGGGTGCCAGCCAGCCAGCCACCCACCACAGTGTGCCAGACAGCCAGCCATCCACCACAAGGTGCCAGACAGCCACCCACCTGACCATAGGGTGCCAGCCAGCCACCCACCACAGGGTGCCAGCCAGCCACCCACCATAGGGTGCCAACCAGCCAGCCACCCACCACAGGGTGCCAGCCAGCCAGCCACTCACCACAGGGTGCCAGCCACCCACCTCAGGGTGCCAGCCAGCCACCAAAGGGTGCCAGCCAGACACCCACCCACCGACCACAGGGTGCCAGCCAGCCAGTCAACCACCAAAGGGTGCCAGCCAGCCACCCACCCACCACATGTTGCCAGCCAGCCAGCCACAAAAGGGTGCCAGCCAGCCACCACCCACCACAGTGTGCCAGACAGCCAGCCATCCACCACAGGGTGCCAGCCAACCACCCACCACAGGGTGCCAGCCAGCCAGTCACCAAAGGGTGCCAGCCACCCACCACAGGGTGCCAGCCACAGACAGCCACCCACCAAAGGGTGCCAGCCACTCATCACCACAGGGTGCCAGCAAGCTAGTTTTTTTTAAGCCTAATATTAATTTCAGTAGATGGAGATGGATGCCGATTGAAAATTTAAAAGTGTGGTGTGGGACTATTTCTCATCTCCATCTCCAGGGAAATCAGCAGCACCACACCACAGGGTGCCAGCCAGCCACCCACCTGACCACAGGGTGCCAGCCAGCCACCCACCACAGGGTGCCAGCCAGCCAGCCACCCACCACAGGGTGCCATCCACCCACCCACCACAGGGTGCCAGCCACCCATCTCAGGGTGCCAGCCAGCCACGAAAGGGTGCCAGCCAGACACCCACCCACCACAGGGTGCCAGCCAGAAACCCACCACAGGTTGCCAGCCAGCCAGGCACCAAAGGGTGCCAGCCAGCCACCCACACACCACAGTGTGCCAGCCAGCCATCCACCACAGGGTGCCAGCTAGCCACCAACCACAGGGTGCAAGCAAGCCAGCCAGCTACCAAAGGGTGCCAGCCAGCCACCCACCACAGGGTGCCAGCCAGCCACCAAAGGATGCCAGCCAACCACCCACCACAGGGTGCCAGCCAGCCACCCACCACAGGGTGCCAGCCACAGCCAACCACCCACCATAGCCAGCTAGTTTTTTTAAGCCTAATATTGAATTTTAGTAGTAGTGTCTTTCAAATGTCAATGGAGATGGATGCAGATCGAAAAATTAAAAGTGTGGTGTGAAACTATTTCTCATCTCCATCTCCAGGAAAATCAGCAGCACTGTGCAACATGTGCAAAAACAATGTAAGCATGGGATCAATAACTGCAAAAAACAAAAATACGTCAAATCTTTGGGCCCATCTAAGAGTTCATCATGTTGAACTGTTTCATGCAGGACAGAAAAAACAAAATGAATCACAAGATGAAACATCACTATCCCAGGCAACAATAACTGATATGTTTCAGAAAAAAAACAGGTGGCTAGAATCGGATGGAAGATCCCAACTGCTGGACACAGTAATCAAAGAGATGATGGTCACTGATAACCAGCCATTTACAATGGTGTCTGACTCTGGATTTAAGCGGTTAATGTCCATAGTTGAGCCAAGGTACACACCGAAGAGTGACAAGTTTTATAGAACCGAAATGCTGGGAAAGATTCACCAAAAGGTCGTTGAGAAAGTAAAGGCTATGCTGAAACCAGAGAATGCTGGCAACTCACTCTCATTCATGACTGACTGCTGGTCAGGACAAACAGAATCACTAATGAGTCTTAAGGGCCATACACACTATAAGATTTTCTGAAGACTTTTTCCTTCAGATTTACCTTTTCTATGTAGTGCAAGGGCCTGCCAGATTGCATACAAATTGAAAGTGTTTAGGTTTGACCTCATATTATATGGTTTTGGTAAATCTAAAGGAAAAAATCTTCAGAAAATCTTATAGTGTGTATGGCCCATAACATGCCACTACATTGACAGTGGATGGACAAGAAGGCATGTGGTGTTGAATACAAAAGTGATGCAAGGATCCCACACTGGGGAGTACATAAAATAAATGTTTCTAGGCATGCTAGAAGAATGGGGAATCACCAAAAGCCGAGTGATGCTTGTGCTTCGAGACAGCGGAGCGAACATGGTAAAAGGAATACAACTTGCTGAAGTGTCAGACCTCAGTTGCATGGCACACACCCTCCAACTTGTGGTACACGATGGTCTATCAAACCAGAAAGTTTTGCTTGACATAATTAGCATGCTGCAGAAGTGTGCAGGCCATTTCCACCATTCAATCCTTGCCAAGCAGCGACTGAGGTGCATTCAGGAAGACCTTGGCCTACCCAAAAAACAACTTAATACAGGCTGTTCCAACACGATGGAACTCAACGCTACACGTGCTGCAAAGGATGCTGGAGCAGAAGCGAGCTCTTACCATATATTATGGTGAATATGGACTTGGAGGATATTCTTGTCCTACTGCTGATCAGTGGAACATTGTAGCCAATGTCATTGAGACCCTCCTCCCCATAGAGGAAGTGACACTAGAGGTGAGTCATCTATGTCATCTGTCATCCCATGTGTGAGAGTGCTGAAGATGCTTCTTCAACAGGAAGGACCCAACACACGTGGCACCAAAACATGTAGGCAGGCTATGAGGGACAGCCTCCCCATAGGTTTTGAGAAGTATGAAGAAAATAAAAATGTTGTGCTTGCATGTCTTTTGGATCCTCGATACAAGAACCATCCTTTCTCTTCTGATTATGTATTGGCCAAGGCAAAACAATGGCTGACAGAAGATACTCAACAGTAGGTGCAGGAGGTTCCTGCCGAAAAGAAAAGTCAAGAAGAGAAGGTTTCTGATGTGGAAGAGCAGGATGCTAAAGGAGAAAAATGTCCAAAAAGACAGAACGGACAGAAGAAGAGAAACTTCATTGTGGTGAAATAGATGACACGTTCAGTGTTATATTGGGGCCTCATGTGGAGAATTCTTCTCAATCTGCAATAATGAGCCTGGATGATGAACTTCGTCTCTATTTGAAGGAACCAGTAATTGACAGAAAAAGTGGTGATCCTCTTCAGTGGTGGAAAGAAAATGAAGCAAGCTACAAAAGACTTGCTTCTCATGCTAGAAGATACCTTTCTGCTCCTCCTTCCTCAGTACCAAGTGAGCGTGCTTTTAGTGAAGTGGCAGCAATTTATGAAAAGAAAAAAAGTTTAACTGGTGAACATGCTGAAATGTTATGCTTTCTGCACTATAATATTGTTCTACTTAACTTGGAGCATTGAAGTGTAGTAGTAGTGCGAGTCCACTCCAATCCACTGTCTAGCTTTTGTCTAGCTTTTTTCTAGCAGTTTTGCACTGACTGGGCTGTGCTGCAGCTAGACAGTGGATTGGAGCAAGTGGACTATTTCTGCAGTAGTGCGTCATTCACTGCTGCAATAATTTTAAATCACTACTGCAGTCACTGCAGTAGTGATTTAAAATTATTGCAGTGAGTGCCCTACTGCAGCGGTAGTCTACTGACTCCAGTCCAATCCATTGTGAAGCTGTTGCCTAGCTTTTTTTCTAGCAGTTTTGCACTGACTGCAGTAGTTGCAGCAAGTGCCCTACTGCAGTGGTAGTTCACTGACTCCAGTCCAATCCACTTGTGTAGCTGTTGTCTAGCTTTTTTTTTTAGCAGTTTCGCACTGACTGCAGTAGTTGCTGTGAGTGCCCTACTGCAGCGGTAGTCCACTGACTCTAGTCCAATCCACTGCGTAGCTGTCGCCTAGCTTTTTTACTAGCAGTATTGCACTGACTGCAGTAGTTGCTGTGAGTGGTAGTCCACTCCACTGACTCCAGTCCAATCCACTGTGTAGCTGTTGCCTAGCTTTTTTTCTAGCAGTTTTGCACTGACTGCACTGCAGTAGTGATTTAAAATGATTGCAGTGATTGAGTGCACTACTGCAGCAGTTTATTATGCATTAATGCACAATCAGATTTATGTGAAACTAAATGTCCCTGCAATTGAAGTTTTCCTATCAGTTCTCATGCAGTTAAGGTGTGAAGAACGAGCCCTTAATGTTAAAAATGTTAATAAATAAAGTTTTACATGTTCAGTAACAGATTTGTGTCGAAATTTGTGTTTATTTTGCAAAATTTTAAATGTCCAAAAATATCAGCCAATATCGGCCGATACCGATATGCGATCGCCATAATATTGGTATCGGCAACGAAAAAACGATATCGGTCGATCACTAATCCAAAGTGTTAAGATTTTCTGTGTCCCTTACGCATACCTCCCAAAATTTTGAGATGGGACTGAGGGACACCTATTAGAAAAAGTATGTAGGCATAGGACACAACCCCTGCCACACCCCCTTAAATGAGAATTATAAGTATTATTTAGTATTAGCAATAATAAAAAAAAAACAATTAGTAAACCCAGTGTTTTATTTTTTACCACCACTATTCCTTTATTTTGGCTGTTGAAATTTACAAATTCAGCAATTTAGAAAGGTTTAGCACTGGGAAACCCTTTTTGACAGATAAATAGTGCATTTTTTATACAACTATGTAGATCAGACCAATATGAGGGACACATGAGGAGGAAAGAGGGGCAGAGGGACTTTGTTCCAAATCAGGACAGTCCCTCTAAATCAGGGACAGTTGGGAGCTATGTTTAAGCAGTTGCTGACAGCCCGCCCGCAGGTTTGAGTAAAAACCCTGAAAACAATTCAAAGTTGGACCCTGGACAATCACCGCTTGAAGTAACAGGTCTTGTACCGCCCCAAACAGACCCTGTAAGCGGTCCGGGGACAGGCGCAAGTTGGAAGGAAAGAACCTTGCCGGGGGACAAGAGCGAAACACGATCTTGTAGCCGGACCCAATACGGGTGAGGGCGCACCTTCATGCTGAAGGAGCCTTGTCCGCGGGTCTGGAGAAACCCGCTCTCGGCTTGCCAGACAAGGTTCGTTTGGATCCTCCAGTGGAGACCCTGAAAGGCTCGAGCCCTTGTCAGTCGACCCTGAGGGACAAAAAAACGATTAATGAGCCGAGAAGGAGGGCCCACGTATACGACAACGGTCCTTGCCCTTAGTAGCCTGCAGAAGAAAGGTACTCTTACCCCTGTAAGACCTTTAATGATGTCATCCAGGATAGCTCCAAACAGGCGATCTCCTTGAAATGGGAAAGCAGTCAAGGCCTTTTTAGAAGTCTGGTCCGCAGACCAGCCGTTGAGCCAAAAGACACGCTGAAGGACCACTGCTGAAACAGAGAGCTGAGCCACTAGGGGAGCCACATCTAAAGAGGCTTCACAGATAAACTGCAGCCCCAGGATCAGTTGGTCCGCCAGCTCAGCAAAGGCAGGGGGGAGCTGTTCTCCTTCCAGGTCACGGTGTAAAAGCTTAGCCCACTCATTCACAGCCTCCGCCTCCCTGTCAGCCACATCCTTAAAGACCGGGGACTCTTCAACCAGAATCATGGTTGCCTTAACCAATCTGGAAAGCAGAGGGTCCACCACCGTGGAACAGTCCACTTTTTAATAAGGGACTCCTCATAGGGGTATCGCCTAGCAAATCGCTTAGGGACCCCAAGGGGACAATTTGGTTGTCCCCACTCTTTAGCGACAATTCTGTCAAAATAAGCAGGGAAAGGAAACACCTTTACCGCTCTGGATGGCTTGTGAGTGCCAAAGGGAATCTGAGCCTCTGTCACAGCTGCATCCCCCATCTTTAAGGTCTCACGCACAGATACAATCAATGCTCCTACTAGCGCCTTTTCGTGCGCAGTTGCAGATGTGGAGGAATCATCCTCACAATCTGAGGATTCCAGGCACGTGGTTGCAGATCCAACAGGGTGACCCACGTCCGTGGCTGCCGAATCAGATTCAGGATCTGATGAGGCAGGGGAAGGCGGCGGTGCTTTTTGCTAGCCCGTCGCCCGAAAGCCACCTCCACCCGGGACACAAAAGACTCAAGGACCACTAACAGTGCATCGATGGATGTTTGGGACTCGGAGGGCCCCGCAGCCTCACAGAGGGGATCAGGTGGGGAGATGTGCTCCAAAGACTCCATTAGTCACATGAAGGACCCCACAAAAAGTGTAAAACACTGCAAAGGGACAACCCCCACCGCGCTGGCAGCACCAGCTGTTCACCAGGAACAAAGCACCACGCGATCCTCAGCAGAGAGGGAGAGGCCCCCACCCAGCAGAAACAGGCACCTGCAGCCACCAGAACAATCTGCACTCCACACGCAGCGAACAGGAAGTGAAAAGATCCAGGAGTCAGCACCAGGGGATGAGGAGGGGCTCCCACTGCCAAAATCGCCACCCACAGAGCTCCACTGTCATGGCCGCCGCTATTTTCAATGGCAAACCACCGCAAAATGGCCACTGGACTACACAAACATGGCCACTATGCATTGAGCACACAGGCAACAAGAAAATGGCGGCCCTGCCCAGTACCAGGAGGCTCTCAGAGACCCAGGAGGGATCCCTATGCCTCAAGGACAGGCCCAGGCATGACGGGGGCCCTGGCAGGAGCCCCCACAAGGTAACCCCCCCCCCCAGCTCTCTGTTTAATCATCCAAATTTAAGCCATTCCCACTGTTACCCACAACCCAACCATGACTCCGGGTTCTCCGGTTCCTTCATAATCCTACACTCATAATTTGTCTCGCTGTTTTGATTTTTCATGGGAAGGCCGAGCAGATTGCTTGTTACAGGTATTAATAACACAGTGTTGTGAATAATATTTGCCCCCTTTCTGAATTTTTTTTTTTTTTCGCATATTTTGTCACACTTAAATTATTCAGATCATCAAACAAATTTTAATACAACATAAAGGTAACCCGAGTAAATACAAAATAAGGTTTTTAAATGATGATTTAATTTATTAAGGTAAAAAAGCTGTCCAAACCTGCCAGACCCTGTGTGAAAAAGTAATTGCCCCCTAAACATAATAATTGGTTGTGCCACCCTTGGCAACAACTGCAAAAAAGCATTTGCAATATCTGGTAATGAGTCTTTCACATCGCTGTGGAGATTTAAGATCAGACTTTGACTGGGCCACTCCAAAACCTTGATTTAGTATTTTTTTAGACATTCAGAGGTGGACTTGCTGGTGCGTTTCTGATCATCGTCCTGCTGCATAACCCAAGTGTGCTTGAGGTCACAAAGTGACGGCCGGACATTCTCCTTCAGGATTTTCTGGGAAAGCGCAGAATTCATGGTTCCATCAATTATGGCAAGTCGTCCAGGTCCTGAAGCTGCAAAGCACCCCAGACCATCACATTACCATCACCATGTTTGACTGTTGCTATGATGTTCTAACCACAGAATGCGGTGTTCGTTTTACACTAGATGTAACAGGACGCACACATCTAAAAAATGCAGCTCTGGGACAGTTGGCAACTATGGGGGTAACTTTCCTTAGCTCTGATATTTACTATTTAACTGTTGTGACATGTGGCAAGTGGCAAGTGGCAGGAAGACATGCTGCTGTGGTTTTTCGGTGATCAAAACACTGGAGACCTGGGGGCAACCACTAGGGATTGAGGGCATTTTGCTGCACGTATCTATTATTATTGTCACTAGGACATTAGGTTGCTATTGGAGAGATCATCATAATGTGCAGGAAAAGCTGAACATTGCTAAAGTGACCATATGCACCGTGGCTGTGCTTTTATATTTATTTATTGCTAACATCTGAATATTTATTTAGATTTATGATTATAGCCTACTATAAACCTCAAATAAATATCCACATGTTCACATTAACAGTAAACCAATATAAAAACACAGCCCAGTGCATAATGGTCACTTTAGCTGGTTTTCATGTCTTCCTAAACATTATGGTGATATAGTGCCTTGAAAAAGTATTCATACACCTTAAAAGTTTTTACATTTTGTCATGGTACAACCAAAAATGTAAATGTATTTTATGGGACAGCCTAACACAAAGTGACACAAAATTGTGAAGTGGAAGGAAAATGATGACTGGCTTTCAAAATGTTTTAAAAATAAATATCTGAAAAGTGTGGTGTGCATTTATTTTCAGTCCCCTTTACTCTGATACCCATATTTAAAATCTAGTGGAACTAATTGCCTTCAGAAGTCACCTAATTAATAAATAGAGTCCACCTGTGTGTAATTTAATCTCAGTATAAATACAGCTGTTCTGTGAAGCCCCCAGAGGTTTGTTAGAGAACCTTAGTGAACAAACAGCATCACGAAGGCCAAGGAACTCCTCCCTGCTGCCCCCCTGTTGGATGCATTCCACGCCTCAGCCCCGGGTCAGGCATTTCCCGGTTTCACTTCGGTCTCTTTTTTCCAGACTGGATGGCTCGTGAATAGGGTTGAGCGAACACCTAGATGTCCGTGTTCGACGGGTTCGGCCGAACTTTAAAAAAAAGTCCGGGTCCGTGTCCCGGACTTTTACCGAACTTTTCCCGGACACCGAACCCCATTGAAGTCAATGGGGACCCGAACTTTAAGGCACTAAAATGGCTCTAAAACACCAAAGGAAAGGGCTAGAGTGCTGCAAATGGCAGCAAAACGTAATTGAGAGCATGGCAAGTGCTCTGCAAACAAATGTGGATAGGGAAATAACTTAAAACAACAAAAAAAAAACAGAAAAATAAAACAATGTTCTTCTTCATCTCTGAAGGACGAGGCCCATATGGAGTAGGAGGGAGGTTGAGGTGGTGGTGGATGTGGCGGTGACATAGGCGTGCGCACAGGGTGTGCTGGGTGTGCCTGGGCACACCCTAATCACCTAGGGCACATAGCATTGCCAGTGAGGAGATGGGAAAGATCTCCCTGGGACCTGCTCTGCTCTATTTCTCCTTGCCTACAGGTACATGGCCCCGATACATTACTCTCCCTGCTGGCAAACACATGCATGTGTATTTCAACTTTGGGGTGCACACCTTAATGCAATAGGCTGCGCACACCTATGGGCGGTGTAGGTGGAAGCGGCGGTGGAGGAGGACCAGGGCCGGATTAACAGCATCATGGGCTTGGTGCTGAGGATTTTGAAGGGCCTTAAGGGCCGTGCCTTGCCATGCACCCAGAGGAGGAAGGGTGCAGCCATGCATGCCTAATTCAACATGGGATGCTGTCTCTGAAGCCCATAAACACATCCATGCATCGCCAACTGTCCCTCCTTGTCCGGCCTTCACGCTGTGTGGGGAGGTTCTGAGGGTGCTGCCTGGGGAAGCGAGCATAGAAGCCAGACTTCTGTGTTTACAAGTGACAGAAGAGCGGTAACAGTGAATATGGCCAACCCGGGGCCTATATAAAAGGTAGGGGCCTGGAGCTGCAGCTCCAATAGCCCCTACATTAATCTGGCCCTGAGGAGGAGGACGAGGTAGCCAACACTGCTTCTTTTCAAAAATTTTAAATGAGGGTACACCCCAAAAGAGTGAGAAAGAGCAAAAATGGAACAATGGGTGGGTAAGGTCGGTATCCATTGCTATTCTGCATAAGGTACGGAAAAGTCCCGTGGGATCCATGCCTGGTTCATTTTAATGAACGTGAGCTTGTCCACATTGTCTCTGGACAGGCGGCTGCGCTTGTCTGTTATAACGCCCCCAGCCGTGCTAAATACCCGTTCAGATAATACACTGGCTGCAGGGCACGCCAGCACCTCCAAGGCGTAAAGGGCAAGCTCAGGCCATGTGCCCAATTTGGAGACCCAGAAGTTGAAGGGGGCAGACCCGTCATTCACTACATGTAGGCGTGTGCACACATACTGCTCCACCATGTTGGTAAAATGCTGCCTCCTGCTAAGACGTTCCATCTGAGCTGCTGGTGCTGCTGTTTGTTGTGGCGTGCTGACAAAGCTTTTCCACATTTCGGCCATGCTAACCCTGCCTTCTGAGGTGCTGGCGGTGCCCTGGTTGCGTTGGCGACCTCCTCCTCCTCCTCCTCTGCCTTGTGCTTCCACTGTGGCCCCGCTGTCAGATGGGAATGCCAGCAGCATGGCGTCTACCAGCGTGCGCTTGTACTCGCGCATCTTGCGATCGCGCTCCAGTGAGTGAATTAAGGACGGTACGTTGTCCTTGTAACGGGGATCCAGCAGCGTGGCCACCCAGTAATCAGCACAAGTTAGAATGTGGGCAACTCGGCGGTCGTTGTGGAGACACTGCAGCATGTAATCGCTCATGTGTGCCAGGCTGCCCAGAGGCGACGAAAGGCTGTCCTCTGTGGGAGGTGTATCGTCCGTGTCCTCTGTATCCCCCCAGCCACGCACCAGTGATGGCCATGAGCTGGCCTGGGTGCCACCCTGCTGTGAACATGGTTCCATCTCCTCCTCCAGCTCCTCCTCCTCCTCATCCTCCAGAACTGTGCCCCTGCTGGACAATTGCGTCCCTGGCGTTTGCGTGTGCAGGAACCCACCCTCGGAGCCCCTTGCGAATGACTGCCCTGAAAGCCTTGGAAATGTTACCTCTTCATCCTCCTCCTCCTCCTCATCCTGTGCCACATCCTCTTCCATCATCGCCCGAATTGTTTTTTCAAGGAGGCATAGAAGTGGGATAGTTAAGCTGAGAACGGCGTCATTGCCACTGGCCATGTTGGTGGAGTACTCAAAACAGCGCAACAAGGCACACAGGTCTCGCATGGAGGCCCAGTTATTGGTGGTGAAGTGGTGCTGTTCCGCAGAGCGACTCACGCGTGCGTGCTGCAGCTGAAACTCCACTATGGCCTGCTGCTGCTCGCACAGTCTTTCCAGCATGTGCAAGGTGGAGTTCCACCTTGTGGGCACGTCACATATGAGGCGGTGAGCGGGAAGGCCGAAGTTACGCTGCAGCGCTGCCAGGCGAGCAGCAGCAGGGTGAGAACGCCGAAAGTGCGCACAAACGGCCCGCACTTTCTGCAGCAGCTCTGACATATCGGGGTAGTTTTTAAGGAACCTCTGCACCACCAAATTCAGCACATGCGCCAGGCAAGGGATGTGCGTCAAACCGGCTAGGCCCAGAGCTGCTATGAGATTTCGCCCGTTATCACACACCACCAGGCCGGGCTTGAGGCTCGCTGGCAGCAACCACTCATTTGTCTGCTGTTCCATGCTCCTCCACAACTCCTGCGCGGTGTGTGGTTTGTCCCCCAAACAGGCAAGTTGTAAAACTGCCTGCTGTCGTTTACCCCTGGCCGTGCTGAAGTTGGTGGTGAAGGTGTTACGCTGTCCGGATGAGGAGGCGGTAGAGGATGAGGAAGCGGAGTAGGAGGAGTTACGAACAGGAGGCAAACTGAAGCGCCCTGCAATCCTCGGTGGTGGAAGGACATGCGCCAAATTGCTATCCGCCTCAGGCCCATCCGCCACTGCATTTACCCAGTGTGCCGTTAGGGAGATATAACGCCCCTGACCGTGCTTACTGGTCCACGTATCCGTAGTTAGGTGGACCTTGGCACAGATGGCGTTGCGCAGTGCACACCTGATATTTTCCCCCACTTGGTTGTGCAGGGAAGGGATGGCTTGCCTGGAAAAGTAGTGGCGGCTGGGCACGACGTACTGTGGGACAGCCACCGACATAAGGTTTTTAAAACTGTGCGTCTCCACCTGACGGAATGACAGCATTTCAAAGGCCAATAATTTTGAAATGCTGGCATTCAGGGCCAGGGATCGCGGGTGGGTAGGGGGGTACTTCCTCTTCCTCTCAAGTGTTTGGGAGATGGAAAGCTGAACGCTTCCACGGGACATTGTGGAGATGGTTGTTGGTGACCCAGGTGGTGGTGTTGCTGACAGATCGTCTGTTTGCGGGGTGGCAGGTGCCGGTATCACTACAGATGTGGCTGGAGCGGCCGAGACTGCAGCAGAAGAGGAAGCAGGATGAGCCAGAGACGTTTCTTGGTTTTGAAGGTGTGTACTCCACTGCAGCTCGTGCTTTGCACTTAGATGCCTGATCATGCAGGTTGTGCTCAGGTTGAGAAGGTTCATGCCTCGCTTCAAGCTCTGATTGCACAGGGTGCAAACCACTCGTGTCCTGTCATCAGCACATTTTCTAAAGAACTTCCACGCTAGAGAACTCCTTTGAGCTGACTTTGGTGCGCTCGTTCCCTTGCTGCGTTGGGCAGTAGCGGGCGTAGTGTCTAGGGCACGGCCGCTCCGCTTCTGCACCCTGCTCCCTCTTCTGCTGTGCTGGTGGCTCTGTGCGACCACCGCCTCTTCCTCCAAACTACTCAGGTCACCTGCATGACGTTCATTCCATGTGGGGTCGAGGACCTCATCGTCCTCCACATCATCTTCCACCCAGTCTTCACCCCTGCCCTCCTTGTCGGTCTCCACAATGCTGAACGCCGCAGCAGTTGGCACCTGCGTTTCGTCATCATCGGAGACGTGCTGCGATGATCCTTGCATGTACTCATCTTGAGAAATAAGTGGTTGGGCATCGCTGCACTCAATCTCTTCCACTTCTGGGGCAGGGCTAGGTGGATGGCCCTGGGAAACCCTGCTGACAGAGTCCTCAAAAAGAATAAGAGACTGCTGTATGGCTTGGGGCTCAGACTGCTGGCCTGATTTGCAAGGGGGTGAGGTGAAAGACGGTTGGACATTGGCTGCAGGTGCCAACTCTGACCTTTCTGCAGTAGACTGGGTGGGAGACAATGTGAAGGAACTGGAGGCACTGTCAGCAGCAAACCAATCTACTATCGCCTCAACTTGTTCTGGCCTCATCACTTCTAGGGGCGTTTGATGCCCTACCAAATACTGATGCAGGTTCTGTCGCCTACTCACACTTGAGGAAGGTGTTTCACTTGTGCGTGTAGCTGGCACAGATCGACCATGTCCTCTCCTTGCAACAGGAGCTCTACCAGCAGCACCACGACCCAGGCCACGGCCCTTATTTGACGGTCTCCTCATATTTCTGTAATTTAAGATCTTGCCCTAGAAAGGTTTTTATTGAATAGCGGAATAGAAAATATGATCCAAAAAAAGTGTATGTATATCACACGTACACAACCACACTAGGCCCCAATTACTATTGTTTGTACCCCTAAAAGGCTAGATGAGGAGTAGGGGGAGTATGGAACAGGCAGCACCCTCAAACCTTCAGAAGTATGAGATGAACCCCAACAACTTGGAAAGGTGGATCTCTCTCACACGTACCGACACAGACTATCCCGCAATTCAATTGATCCTCAAAGGTTTTTATTGAATAGCGGAATAGGAAATATGATCAAAAAAAGTGTATGTATCTCGCACGTACACAACCACACTAGGCCCCAATTACTATTGTTTGTACCCCTAAAAGGCTAGATGAGGAGTAGGGGGGGTATGGAACAGGCAGCACCCTCAAACCTTCAGAAGTATGAGATGAACCCCAACAACTTGGAAAGGTGGATCTCTCTCACACGTACCGACACAGACTATCCCGCAATTCAATTGATCCTCAAAGGTTTTTATTGAATAGCGGAATAGGAAATATGATCAAAAAAAGTGTATGTATCTCGCACGTACACAACCACACTAGGCCCCAATTACTATTGTTTGTACCCCTAAAAGGCTAGATGAGGAGTAGGGGGAGTATGGAACAGGCAGCACCCTCAAACCTTCAGAAGTATGAGATGAACCCCAACAACTTGGAAAGGTGGATCTCTCTCACACGTACCAACACAGACTATCCCCCAATTTAACTGATCCCCAAAGGTTTTTGATTAAATAGCGGAATAGAAAATATGATCCCAAAAAAGTGTATGTATATCACACGTACACAACCACACTAGGCCCCAATTACTATTGTTTGTACCCCTAAAAGGCTAGGAGTAGGGGGAGTATGGAACAGGCAGCACCCTCAAACCTTCAGAAGTATGAGATGAACCCCAACAACTTGGAAAGGTGGATCTCTCTCACACGTACCAACACAGACTATCCCCCAATTTAACTGATCCCCAAAGGTTTTTGATTAAATAGCGGAATAGAAAATATGATCCCAAAAAAGTGTATGTATATCACACGTACACAACCACACTAGGCCCCAATTACTATTGTTTGTACCCCTAAAAGGCTAGGAGTAGGGGGAGTATGGAACAGGCAGCACCCTCAAACCTTCAGAAGTATGAGATGAACCCCAACAACTTGGAAAGGTGGATCTCTCTCACACGTACCAACACAGACTATCCCCCAATTTAACTGATCCCCAAAGGTTTTTGATTAAATAGCGGAATAGAAAATATGATCCCAAAAAAGTGTATGTATATCACACGTACACAACCACACTAGGCCCCAATTACTATTGTTTGTACCCCTAAAAGGCTAGGAGTAGGGGGAGTATGGAACAGGCAGCACCCTCAAACCTTCAGAAGTATGAGATGAACCCCAACAACTTGGAAAGGTGGATCTCTCTCACACGTACCAACACAGACTATCCCCCAATTTAACTGATCCCCAAAGGTTTTTGATTAAATAGCGGAATAGAAAATATGATCCCAAAAAAGTGTATGTATATCACACGTACACAACCACACTAGGCCCCAATTACTATTGTTTGTACCCCTAAAAGGCTAGGAGTAGGGGGAGTATGGAACAGGCAGCACCCTCAAACCTTCAGAAGTATGAGATGAACCCCAACAACTTGGAAAGGTGGATCTCTCTCACACGTACCAACACAGACTATCCCCCAATTTAACTGATCCCCAAAGGTTTTTGATTAAATAGCGGAATAGAAAATATGATCCCAAAAAAGTGTATGTATATCACACGTACACAACCACACTAGGCCCCAATTACTATTGTTTGTACCCCTAAAAGGCTAGGAGTAGGGGGAGTATGGAACAGGCAGCACCCTCAAACCTTCAGAAGTATGAGATGAACCCCAACAACTTGGAAAGGTGGATCTCTCTCACACGTACCAACACAGACTATCCCCCAATTTAACTGATCCCCAAAGGTTTTTGATTAAATAGCGGAATAGAAAATATGATCCCAAAAAAGTGTATGTATATCACACGTACACAACCACACTAGGCCCCAATTACTATTGTTTGTACCCCTAAAAGGCTAGGAGTAGGGGGAGTATGGAACAGGCAGCACCCTCAAACCTTCAGAAGTATGAGATGAACCCCAACAACTTGGAAAGGTGGATCTCTCTCACACGTACCAACACAGACTATCCCCCAATTTAACTGATCCCCAAAGGTTTTTGATTAAATAGCGGAATAGAAAATATGATCCCAAAAAAGTGTATGTATATCACACGTACACAACCACACTAGGCCCCAATTACTATTGTTTGTACCCCTAAAAGGCTAGGAGTAGGGGGAGTATGGAACAGGCAGCACCCTCAAACCTTCAGAAGTATGAGATGAACCCCAACAACTTGGAAAGGTGGATCTCTCTCACACGTACCAACACAGACTATCCCCCAATTTAACTGATCCCCAAAGGTTTTTGATTAAATAGCGGAATAGAAAATATGATCCCAAAAAAGTGTATGTATATCACACGTACACAACCACACTAGGCCCCAATTACTATTGTTTGTACCCCTAAAAGGCTAGGAGTAGGGGGAGTATGGAACAGGCAGCACCCTCAAACCTTCAGAAGTATGAGATGAACCCCAACAACTTGGAAAGGTGGATCTCTCTCACACGTACCAACACAGACTATCCCCCAATTTAACTGATCCCCAAAGGTTTTTGATTAAATAGCGGAATAGAAAATATGATCCCAAAAAAGTGTATGTATATCACACGTACACAACCACACTAGGCCCCAATTACTATTGTTTGTACCCCTAAAAGGCTAGGAGTAGGGGGAGTATGGAACAGGCAGCACCCTCAAACCTTCAGAAGTATGAGATGAACCCCAACAACTTGGAAAGGTGGATCTCTCTCACACGTACCAACACAGACTATCCCCCAATTTAACTGATCCCCAAAGGTTTTTGATTAAATAGCGGAATAGAAAATATGATCCCAAAAAAGTGTATGTATATCACACGTACACAACCACACTAGGCCCCAATTACTATTGTTTGTACCCCTAAAAGGCTAGATGAGGAGTAGGGGGAGTATGGAACAGGCAGCACCCTCAAACCTTCAGAAGTATGAGATTGTGTTCACTGTACCCCACAAAGATTGAGTTCACTGCACCCCACAATGATTGTGTTCACTGCACCCCACAAAGATTGTGTTCACTGCACCTCACAAAGATTGTGTTCACTGTACCCCCCAAAGATTGTGTTCACTGCACCCCACAAAGATTCTGTTCACTGTACCCCACAAAGATTGTGTTCACTGCACCCCAAAAAGATTGTGTTCACTGCACCCCAAAAAGGATGTTGTTCACTGCACCCCAAAAAGGATGTTGTTCACTCCACCCCAAAAAGATTGTGTTCACTGCACCCCACAAAGATTGTGTTCACTGCACCCCAAAAAGGATTTTGTTCACTGCACCCCAAAAAGGATGTTGTTCACTCCACCCCAAAAAGATTGTGTTCACTGCACCCCAAAAAGATTGTGTTCACTGCACCCCACAAAGGATTTTGTTCACTGCACCCCAAAAAGATTGTGTTCACTGCACCCCAAAAAGGATGTTGTTCACTGCACCCCAAAAAGGATTTTGTTCACTGCACCCCAAAAAGATTGTGTTCACTGCACCCCACAAAGGATTTTGTTCACTGCACCCCACAAAGATTGTGTTCACTGCACACCAAAAAGGATTGTGTTCACTGCACCCCAAAAAGATTTTGTTCACTGCACCCCAAAAAGATTGTGTTCACTGCAGCCCAAAAAGATTGTGTTCACTGCAGCCCAAAAAGATTGTGTTCACTGCAGCCCAAAAAGATTGTGTTCACTGCAGCTCACACACAGAAAAATGGATGTGGATCACTGACACCTGCCTATCTCCAATCCCACACCACACAGCAATATCGATTGTAGTTTGTAGAACACAGTTTCCCTAAAATTCAGCAGACTCTGTCCCTAACAGGATTGAGAAGAGATCGTAGATCAGGATTGAGTGCAGACCCCACCCCCCACACAGCAATATCGATTGTAGTTTGTAGAAGACACTGACCCTATAATTCAGCAGACTCTATCCCTAAAATGCCTACAACTCGCCCTGCCTAAACACTCCGACCTGTCCCTCAATTCTATCCGGACACAAATGGTTTTTTCCTGCCTATCTTTCCCTAATCAGCAGCCAGCACGTTGATGTGTGCTCTGTCCCTGAATCCAAGCAGCATAATGACGCCGCTGCGGCTGCCTCGAACTTATAAAGACTTGGTCACATGCTTCAGACGGCCAATCACAGCTACTGAGACATTTGCAGGCATGGCTGGGATGGCTTAAGGCACACCAGTTAAACGATTGTTGATTGGCTGTTGAAAGCCCGCCATGAAAAGAGCGCCAAAGCATGCAAAACCCGGAAATAAAACGACCGAACACGGATTTTTACCCGAACATACAGTAAAGTGTCCGTGTCCGTGTTCGGGTACAAAAAATCCAATTATTCGGTACGAACACGAATAATACAGTCCGTGTTCGCTCAACACTACTCGTGAATCCATGACACTGCCTAAGGTAGCTGTCCATTTCAACATACCTTCTATTTTAGTTTACAATTTACTTTAGTATATTAATACAACCCATATTCTCATTAGTTTTTAGATATACATTCAAGCTCCTGATGAATGGACGGAGGTCCATGAAACGCATCGAGCCTACAAATTACTCAAAATTGATGGTTTAGCAAAATCATAATATATGTAAAGAATGTGAACACACGGTGAATTCATGCCATGATATATCTATTGTATTCTTGAGTGATCCATTTTTGGTCCTAGAAATATTGTATTTATTTTGGATGTATTATGTATTTATTGTATCTAATGTGTGCTTTTTCCTCTGTATACGTATATGTTACAGTGTTTTTACATCATGTATATTTATTTACTAAAAAACAGTATTAATTTTTATGTCCAGTTGTTCCTCAATTAAAGTCCCATTTCTTCCTGTTTCCATATGTGAACACACCAAAGAGGTCAGGGATAAAGTTGGGGAGAAGTTTAAAGCATGGTTAGGTTATTAAAAAAAAAAATCCCAAGCTTTGAACATCTCACGGAGCACTGTTCAGTCCATCATCCGAAAATGGAAAGAGTATGGCACGACTGCAAACCTACCAAGACATGGCCGTCCACCTGAACGTACAGGCCTGGCAAGGAGAGCATTTATCAGAGAAACAGTAAAGAGGCCCATGGTAACTCTGGAGGAGCTGCAAAGATCCACAGCACAGGTGGGAGAATCTGTCAACAAGACAACTATTAGTCGTGCACTCCACAAATCTGGCCTTAATTGAAGAGTGGCAAGAAGAAAGCCATTATTGAAAGAAAGTCATAAGAAGTCCCCTTTGCAGTTTGCGAGAAGCCATGTACAGGACACAGCAAACATGTGAAAGGTGTTGTGGTCAGATGAGACTAAAATTTTACTTTTTGGTCTAAAAGCAAAAGGCAATGTGTGGTGGAAAACTAACCTGCACATCACTCTTAACACACCATTCCCACCATAAAACATGGTGGTTGCAGCATTATGTTGTGGGGATGCTGTTCTTCAGCAGGGACAGGGAAGCTGGTCAGAATTGATAGGAAAATTGATGGAGGTAAATACAGGGCAAACTTGGAAGAAAACTTGTCTGTAAAAGACTTGAGACTGCGGCGGAGGTTCACCAGGACAAGGACCCTAAACATACAACCAGAGCTACAATGGAATGGTTTAGATCAAAGCATATACATGTGTTAGAATGGCCCAGTCCAGATCATAATCCAAGATTCTGTGGCAAGAATTGAAATCTAGTGTTCACAAATGCTCTCCATCCAATCTGACAGAGTTTGAGCTATTTTGCAAAGAAGATTTGGCAAAGATTTCACTCTCTAGATGTGCAAAGCTTGTTGGATGGGCTGAATACAAATGCACGCCACACTTTTCATATATTTGTAAAAATTTTGAGAACCATTTTCCTTCCACTTTACAATTCTATGCCACTTTGTGTTGGTCTATCACATAAAATCCCCAAAAACATACATTTACGTTTTTGGTTGTAACATGACAAAATGTGGAACATTTCAAGGAGATATGAATACTTTTTCAAGGCACTGTATCTCCAATAGCAACCTAATGTTCTAGATATAATTATAATCATGGAAATCTGCAATCCTTATCACTGACATCACTGCACTACCATTACAAATACATGAATGTGCACAATAAATTAAAATGAAGCTTTCCATTCATATTTTATTATCAGACCTGCAGAGATGTGTTTGACCTCATTCTTCTGCACGGTGTGCTCCAGGCAGCAGCCAGCAGCTAACCTCTTTCTTATATACAGGCAAAGTTTGTGCCTCTACCTGTCAGCCAGGGAAAGATGCCTCACCCCTCTCCCCAGCAGCTGTATTGTCAATGCAGAAAACTCACTGCATGCAGGGAAGTATAGAGATAGGAAGAGAAAAGGAGCTGGCGGCTGTGACAGTAATCCAGCAGCTATGCAATAACTGAGGAAGGCTCGGTCTGTTCCCAGGACGAAACATCCAGGGACAAACCGCTAACAAGTGGGACTGCCTTGCTAAAAATCCAGACTTTTGACAACTTTTCACTGTGCATTAGAGGGAGCGAAAAGAGGATTTTTGTTAAACTGCCTTTTGGTAAGATGTGAGATAACAGGTAAAGTTTATGGTATATCTGGAATGCACTGCTATGTATTTGCTGTGGGATTTGAGGGTGGGCTTTCTGCAAAAGAAATGCGTTTATTGAAAGGATTTGAAAGAGACATGTATAAAAGCGTATTGTGACTTCCGTTTATGTGATTCTATTGGAGTTTTACAGAACTATTCACAGACAAATTAAATTTTGCAATGAAACATAACGCTGCTTATGTCAGCTAAGAATGGGACAGTATAGGCTGGGTCTGCCTCCCAGGCCAAAGTTCTCAGTCACCACCCTGATCTTCACAAATGTATTATAAAACAGAGGAAGAAACACAATATACATTCTGACTGGTGTTGTGCTGTTACTAGTACAGGTGAATCATTAGGACATACTTGCCTAACACTAACATGTCTCAGAATCCAGTGAGTTTAAAACAAAAAAAAAAACTTTATGAATATCTGAGTGCAGTAACTCATCATAGATGTATGGGGTGTGAGGGAAGAAATTGCGAATGTAATAGACATACCTGCAGATAAACTAGCTTGTTGTACACACTTCATAGCTTCACTCAAAGACACTTCAATAAATTTGCACAAAAAAGTAAACAGTGTGCTACGCTGACGTGTGTTCAGCAAGAAGTATAGCCAAAGCTATTTTGGCTGCACTTCTGGGGAATAACAGGAGTGCAGTTGTTCTGTACTCCTGTGATCCGCTTTCAGCCACTCAGATGGTCCAGCCACTGAGAGCCTGAGCCACCCCCTCCCACACTTCCACAGCCCAGCGCTACAGTGAGTGCTGAAGAGGCAGAGCAGAGAGCCAGTGACTGACAGTCCCTGCTCAGAGTGAAAGGGGGGGAACTAAGCAAGCGGTGGTGTTTGATCGTTTAGTTCTCAGTGTTAGAGCTGGCAGGGGACAGATGCAGCATCAATGCTGCATCTACCCAGGTAAGTAGAACTGTTTTTTTTTTTTTTCCTCTTTCTTCTCTTCAATGTATAACTATTCCTTCCATTAGGTTACAACAAACACAACAGCTGAGGCTTTGTTCACATCTAGGCATCACCGCAATTCTGCCCACGATCCAGAATCGATGCAAATCGCAGGACCCATTTGCGATCCCTGTAACTTCCAATAGCACCCAATCGTGGCACAATTTTGCTGCAATTGTCGCATGACGAATCACAGTAAAATCCGCAAAGAGAATTACAGGATACCTGTCGCTCAAAAGAAGTTCCGGAAGTTTATTTGAGCTACAGGCGTGCCGCAATTCTGTTTGCGCTACTTTACAATGATTCGTCAGGCGATACAATTGCGGCAAAATTGCACCGCAATTGGGGTGCCATTGGAAGTAACAGTGATCGCAAGCAGGCCCCGCGATTTGAGTCGATTCAGGATCGCGGGCAGAATCACAACGATTCCGCCCACGATCCGGGATGCCTAAATGTGAACGAAGCCTTAGAAAAGCCTGATGGCTGTTTACTTTAGAGGGCTAGCAGCCTGCAAAGATTATGTTCTAGAAAAAGATAAGCCTGTGCTGTGAATTTTGAAAATGTATTTTCCCACAATGTTTATAGATACCATTTTAAAGGTGTATTCCAACGTGTAAAAAAAAAAAATATAAAAAGTAATTAATGCACCCTATTGCAAAAGGACTTTTCCATTTCTTAATTATTTTGCATTGGAGCCTAGAAAGAACTGCATTGACAATCAGCCCCAGGTCTGTATGGAGGACTTTTGGCTTTGGAGCTGAAGGAAGTTATCAGTGGGTTACAAGTGGGGTGACACCATTGTACTTGTGCTCCATCAAGTATGATAAGTCCCTCTTTTAAGGCGGTAGATGAGACTTCCACTAGCAGATCCGTGTGAATGGATGACACGGCTGTGTAAACAGCGCCCCACATTGCCGCACCAGAAAAAAAAAAAGTTACAAGATGCTGCATGGAGAAAAACCCCACGATTCAGGAAGGGGGCTGAGGAATGTTTCATGTTACACCTTGTATCTCGCAAAATATTAACCTTTTTTTCATTAGTCCTGATCCATGTTAGTTTCCTTTTCATTAACGCCAAGTTTACAACTTCAATTGTCCAGGCAGTCCCAATGGAAACTGTGACTACTAGGAACATAAAATGTATCAAGGTCTGAGTGTGCCTGGGGACCCCTTCAAGATGGGTTCATTTGGTAAGGCTACCTTGGAATTTATAACTATGTTTATCATTGTCACATCAGTAAGGGCCCTTTTACATGGGCATTCTGCATGTCCGCAAATCATCCTATTTTTTTGCGGATGATTTACAGACATAATGTATGTCAATGGCATTGCGGATGTCAGCGGATGACCATCCGCTGACATCCGATTTTCATCCTTTCAGTTCTGTTCCAGAACCAAAACCCTATTTTTGTTCCGTTTAAAAAACGGAACGGATGCAAAATTGGATGTTAGCGGTGTCATCTGCTGACATCCGCAATGCCCATAGACATACATTATGTCCGTATATCATCCGCAAACGGATGGGATGATATGCGGACATACGGAGCGGATGACACAAGTGTCATCCGCTCCGTGAAAAAAAAAAAAAAGTGCCGGAGTGGATTGCAATGCGGTCCGCTCCGTGTGAAAGAGCCCTAAGTCAGCATGAACACTTATCCAGAAACACTCAACCTTAGTGCACAGCCACCACCTATGGTACATTTTCCCTACCCGCCCACAATCCTGGAAGCAAATAGGAGCATGGAAACATGTTTGAAAAATGCTCAGGTACTAAGTACCATTGAGAGACTACCTTATAGCTAGCTTTTATGAGCGAGATATTCATGATGCTTTTAGAATTGCTAATGGACCAGTCCCTCCAGTCTAGCATCTCATGTGAAGAACAGGGATATACATTTTGTTACAATTTAACAGCTTGCGGACCGCCTCCTGTAGATTTACTGCTATATGGCAGCTACTGTGCTCTGGCTCATGTGTGTATTTATACATTTTATTCAGCATTTCTGGGGAGGGGGCGTGCACACGTACTGCCCCGTCTGTGCTGTTACTTGCTGCAGCACAAGCCCATCAGCAGGTCCTAGTCAATGATTTATGTCCAGGTGAGTGAATGACAAACCAGAGCTGTGCTGGTAAACACAGGGCTCTCTACAGAGAGCAGCAATGCGGCTGTTTTTTTTTTCTCCCTGCAAATCACATCACAGTAAAAGCAGCACACACTTTACATTTGTTAGGTACACAGTTAACCCTTTAAATACTCTTAGAGGTTAACCCCTTCCCAACTAGTATCATCAGTACAGTGACAGTGTATAGTATTAGCACTGATCATTGTATTAGTGTCACTGGTGTTGTCAGTTCCCACAAAGCGTCAGATTGCCGGCCACACTATCACAGTCCCACTACAAGTCGCTGATCACCACCATTACTAGTACAAATATAAATTCCAGTATATTCTTCAGATTCTACAGAAGAATTAAAATTAGGATTCCAGCAAGTGTCAAAGAACACTTTGTTAAACTTTGCTCTGACTGAGGAAAAAAAAAAAACAGTTGCTCTGAAAATGAGATTTTTTGTACTTGTAATAAGTCCTTTTCTTGGAGCCCATCAAGGAATAAAGCGTTTCATATTGAACATGAACTTTGGCCAAATTTCTGTTGTTGGCACTATAACCCACAGTTGAGGAATATGAAACTTTGTGTCTCTATGGACAAAGAAAAGTGTCTTAATACTTTGACCAGTTTTGAAATAAATGCAAATTAGACCAGACTCCTTTTAGATTTTACCCTACATAATTTGTTTTTATATACAGAGAAGATTTTGTTTTAAATATTGTGTTCTAGGCTTTTCAAGTTTCAAGCACTATTTTGATTCCGTGTATGAAAGAGTAAATTGTCTGTTCATTCGTTGTAAATCCGTTGTCTTCCTAAGTAAGTCCCACAGAGTCCATGGTATTTTCTAAAGAAAAATATTCGAAAACCTTTTCTGTGCATCTTAAGAGAATTTTCCAGCTTGTGGAGGGGGTCCTAAGAATCCTCCGGCCTGTTTTGTAGCTGCTCTGGATGGTGCAAGACCCAGCATTTTCTGAATGTTCTGAAAAGAAAAAAAAAAAAAAATTATATTCTCTGCCTCAAAATGCGATACCAAAAAATCCACGTCAAGTGAATTTATATATACACACACCTGAAAGTAAATCACAAACAGGCTGCAGAGGTAAATAATATTAGGTAGTTAATTATAATATATATATATATATATATATATATATATATATATATATATATATATATATATATATATATATATATATATATATATACACATACATACATACACACACACACACACATACACCTATGCAAATTAAAATAACTAATCAAAGATGGGTAACATACTCATATTAGGCTGCTTGCTAATTAGCACTTTGTGCTAAAAGTGTATTTGATGACGATTAAACCTGGTCTTTAAACCTTTTACCATTTGATTTCCCTGTCACTATTTTGTCAATTTTTCTGTAATTTAACGAATAACGCATCATTTTGTGTGGTGGCCAATACAACACTACCAGTGCATTCACCACACAAGAAAAAAAAAAAAAAAAAAAGTGGTAAGAACTGGACCGGATCCCTACTGTTGCACCACTGCCAATTTTGGTTATTTAGAACATTCCCAAATTATCTATTTCGTCTTCTTAGTATGCAAAAAACATTAAAGCGGTAATAAACCCAAAAGCAGACATATTGCAGTTTACCAATTCTTAGATGTGGTGACCGCATTCGTTTACCTTCATAGGATTGCTTTTTTATTTTCACCTGGTGATCTGGCCAGTAAAGCTAGGTACACACCATTAGTTTTTTCATTCAACCCAAGCGAGATAGATGCAGGAATCCTCCCCACTGTGCTATAGTATTAGGACAGTGGGGACTCTCCGCTGCCAGAATACACTGATCTGTGGCTGCAGATCACAGACCGAAGAGGGTTTTCCAGCAGCACTGTTCAACAGAAGTCAATCTAAAGGCCCGTACACACGTACCGATCGTCGGCATACAAACGTCGGCGGACGAAAGATCTGCCGATTGTACGCGTGTTAGTATGGTGCCTCCGACAGATGTCTGCGCACAATCCGCGGACAAAAGTCTTTCGTGCAAACATGAAAATTTTTGTCTGCGGACACCAGAACGGACGATTGTTCGCCTGTCAGTACAGAATTCGGCCGACAGACCGCAGATTTGCAAGACTGGGCATGCTCAGAAAATTAAAAACACAGGGAAAGTTAACCATTACATGACATCACTTCTGCAGTCAGCTGAAGTCTGCAGACAAAATTCTTGTGCTGTCCTTGTGCTGTCTTTGCACTTTTCAACAGACACCGACATCCCGGGGAGAAAAGAGGAACATTTGTATGCCGACGATCGGTACGTGTGTACGGGGCTTAACAATCAGCCTCTGTCAAACTAGGACCATGCAGAGATGAAAATTTGGTCGGTTCCTGCTGAACCAGCAAAATTTCCATCCGTGTGTACCTGGCAGCTTCAGTAGATTTAGATGAAGCAGCTAGAGGGTGAGACAAAATATTTAACACTGACAGGTAGAGCTGCACGATTTTGGATAAAATAAGAATTTTTTTGCTTAGAATAAAGATCACGATTCCCGGTGTAACATCTTTCACATTATACAAAATATTGGGCTAACTTTACTGTTTAGGTTTTTTTTTTTCCATTCATTGATGTGTATTTTTTTCCCCAAAAAATTGTGTTTTAAAGACCGCTGTGCAAATACAGTGTGACATAAAATATTGCAACGATCAACTCCTATCTCAGTGGAAGTCTTTTCAGAGGAAACACGTCGTGCCGTCACTCGCGTCACCCATCGTCCGGGCTGCAGCCGAACAAGGTGTGTCTGCAGGCTTTCCTGTTACTGTCTCCTATCAAGCACATTGATGTAAGGGTTTTACCTTTTTATGAAATAAACTATCGGGGGTAATGCACCATTGTCTGCCAATTTTTATTCCTCATATGGTACACTGTGGAGTGAATAAGAAGAATAAGACATATGTCCGTGGAGTTGGTCACCTGTATCCAGCCAGCTGATTGAGTTTAGATCTTAAGAAGAGTTTTTCCAGTGCATTTCTTACACCATCTGGTAAGAGGCCCTTCGGTGTATTTGACACAGGGTGGTATTGCAGTGGGAGATTTCTTCCTTACCAATTGGATATTATTTGCACCTTACTATACATCTGTCCGGTAAGGAGGAAAGCCTGGTGGTGGTGATGGTGGGAGTCACTGTGCTCACAACGTTTGAACAGCACTAGAGTTGATTTCCAGCACTCAACCATTCACTATTTTGAAGTCACACGGTGGAGACAACCCATTTTGTTGGATTTTGTGGACATTCACTGGTCATTGGACCACTTATATGTTAATTGATTTTTACATCCAGGACACTTTGGACTTTTTGTTTTCACTATTTGGCGATTTATTTGTATTTATAACACTCCCACTCAACTGTTTTGTTACACAGTAGTAGGGTCAATTTCATTTTATTCTGTTTAGCGCACCTATCTTTTTTCACATTTTTAATCACTATCAGGTATAGTTTTTGGTAGCAGCTTTACCCATATTAGCGCACCTTTTATTTTCACACGATCACCATTTTATTCTCTAGGGTCTCTACACACATATACATATATATATATACACATATACATACATACATACATACATATACACACACACACACACACACACACACACACAATATATATAAATATATGTTTGGGGGTTCTAAGAAATTTGCTAGCAAAAAAATACTGATTTTACCTTGTAAGCAGCAAGTGTCACAAAAAGGCTGTGTCTAAGTGGTTAAACTGGCCTCATTTACAGACCAAAGTTCATCCCTGTGATCTAATAGAACCAAATGATACATTGTTTATAGTTATCTCAAAGCGCTGAGCAATGTTGTGAAACTTTGCTAGAGGCTTTTTTTTTTGACCGCTGTGAGTGGGCAGAACGGCTCTGCACTGCATGAATTGTTGAAATGCTGGATTAAGATTGTAAAGGATGGTTGAAGATTTTTTTTTTTTACGATTAATCGTGCAGCTCTACATACAAGGGATGCCTAAAATGATCATCTTTTATGTAAAACCTTTATCCCAAAAAGGAAAAAAATTGTTGCTGTAACGGTCTAAAAAGTGTTAGCGGAGTTAGGCTTCAATTCATTCATGTTTTTGAATATGCTAGTGCATCTAACACAATCTTCCGCCCAAACTGACTATGTTGCTGTCCAATGGTGTCTGTTGCTCCTTCATCAAGATTATAGGCATTCTAATACAGGAGGTGTGTTACTGGCCAGATAACCTGGTGAAAATAAAGGGAACAAAGCCCAAGAAAAACGAATGCAGCCACCGCATCTAATGATTGGTAAGTTGTTAAATATTACATTTTTGGTTTTAGGTTTAAAGGATAATAAATGCACACTATTTTGCAGGTAAAAAAAAAATGTACAATTACCATTTTTTTTTTTTTAAGCCTTGAAAGCATTGCACCAGCAATCAGCAGATTGCAGATACCATGCAGGTCTCCTGCAGACTGTCAGTGTGAGCTATCTACCCCGTACATTGTACGGCCAGGCAGTTTTCACACTGACAGGAAGACTCAAAGAACTACTACAGTGCTCAACAGCACCATGGTAATTCATTGAGAACCACTAGCCAACAGCCGCTAAGGATGTCGGGACCTGTAGTTCATTCATGAATGGAGCTGCGTGAGCTCATTCCGGGGCTCAGTGTTTTAAAAAGACGACAGCTAGTAGAGCTGCACGACTAATCTTTTAAAAATAAATTGCGATCTCGAATTCATCGCACACCAACCCCCACACCCCACAAACTTAAAACTGCATGTCCTCGATTCTTACAGAGCTGTTTCTCTGCTCACTCAGTGGTCAAAAAAAAAAGCCTCTGGGCAAATGTTTAGCAACATTGTTAAGTCTGCTAGATAACTATAAACACAATGCTTTACAATGTATCTTTTTGTTCTTTCAGGCTCCATTCACACCTGGGCGTTTTCAGCTCCAAAAACGCTCAAAAGAAACGCTTCCAAAACGCCCAACAAGTAAAACCCCATTCATTTAAATGGCCCCTGTTCACATCTGAGCGTTTTGCAAAACGCCTGTAGCTGAAAAAAGTACATGAGCTTCTTTTTGGGCTGATTACCAGCGTTTTTGATAGATGTCAATGAAAAACGCCTGAAAAAATCGCGGTAAAATCGCGGTAAAAAACGCTACGCTCAAGTGTGAATGCAGCCTTAAATCAAAGGAATGAATTTCCATCTGTAAGTGACAGCAGTTTAACCTCTTAAAGACTAAGCGTTTTTCTGACACTTGTTGCTTACAAGTTTAAATCAGTATTTTTTGCGAGAAAATTACTTAGAACCCCTAACATACATACATATATATTTATTTTTTCAGCATAGACCCTAGAGAATAAAATGGCAATTGTTGCAATCTTATGTCACACTGTATTTGCGCCAAAGTCTTTCAAACACAGTTTTTTGGGAAAAAATACACTTTAATTAAAAAAAAAATTAAAAGTAAAGTTAGCCCAATTTTTTTGTATTATGTAAAAGATGTTACGCCGAGAATTGGGTTTTTTAAGCAAAAAAGAAGTTGCGATTCCCATTTTATCCAGAATCATGCAGCTCTAACAGCTAGTATAGGGAGCTTCTCCTCATACCGCTGCTACAGGGAGAGAGCAGTGGGAACATGTTAAAACGTTCCACCCTAAAAACAGGTGGAACATTTAAATACTTTACTACAGTCTTATGTCTCGTACACACGCAACAATTATCGGCCGACCGATCGGCCGACTTTTGTCCAGAGTGGTGTTTTGCTGGTTGGAATGTGCCTAGACTGCACATGAATTTTCTCAGCCAACAAAAATCTACTTCAGAAGTAATGTCATGTGCTGGTTTACTTTCCGTGTGTTTTTTCTTCTCTGAGCATGCCCAGTCTTGCTCATCAGATTTTTGTCTGCCGAAATCTGTACTGACTGACGGAAAATCGGCCGTTGTGTTGACGGCCAACAAAAATTTTATAGCATGCACACCAGATTTTTTTCGGCCGAAAAGTCGGAGTCGGTTGTCGGAAGCATCATACTAACAAGCCGAAAATCAGCCGATCAGACGTTGGCTGAAAATTCACGGCCAATAATCGATGCGTGTGTACGAGGCTTTAGGCCCTGTTCACACATCAGCATTTTTCAGCACGTAAAAACGCTCATCTCTAAAGTCTCAAAATGCCCAACAAGCAAAATCCCATTTATTTCAATGGCCCCTGTTCACATATGAGCGATTTGTTGCCTGAAGCAAAAACGCCTGTAGCTCAAAAAAGTACATAAGCTTTTTTGGCAGATTACAAGCATTTTTGTTAGATGTCAATGCCTGCCTCCAAACACCTGCAAAAAAGCCTGAAAAACAATGCTCTTAGGTGTATAATAGGGCCTTAAGTAGGTGTAATAGAGCCTTAAACACAATTTACTAAAACGGAAGCAGACAAAATATGAAGCAGCCGTGCATGGAAACTCATCAGCTTCTAGTATTCAAAGCTTAACTGAACAAGCTGAAGATAAAAGCTGACTGGTTACTGTGCATAGCTGCTTCAGTATTCGTGAACTTCTATATCCATTAGCTGCTTCATGTTGCTTTGCAAACTCACATATGAAATACTAAAATCGGCACTCCTTTCTTGTGGACACATAACTGGCTATCAACCTACTATGACTCACATTTACGGTTCTCTCTACAAATGTGATTTAGCTCAATTTTAACTTTTTCCCCAAGTTCTGCAAGATTATACTGGTAATGTCCTCTCCGTATATGCTTATCTTGTAGATCGAGCTAGAATACTGTATAGGTACAAAGTATCTGAATTGTAAGCAAAACATGTGGTGAGAAATGACACCCTTCTGAAAATCTTGGTTGGCCGCCTTGCTGTTAATTGGCTTCCAGACTTCCTGGGTCACTGACACCATTGCAAGCGTGCAGAAAGTGAAGTCATATTTCCAAATCGAAATACTTGTTTCTGATCATGACTTTGTGTATCAAAAGCTGTTGCCTCACAAATGAACTGATCTTTTCAGAAGGAAAGTCAGCAATGGCACCTTACACATTTCTCAGGTCCATTCAAAATGCGAAAACTATAAAAGAAAGCTGTAACTTCTCAAAAAATGGTCAAAAGCAAAACTTCCATACTACACCAGTTTGCCTTGTATATGTCTAAAATCCATTACTGCTATTTGGGAATATTTAATCAGATATATTTGTGCAACAAAACTAGTTCATGATTAAATACCTTAAAATCAGTAACACATTTAAATGTATTAATGCAACTAAGAAAAAAATTGATGGACATTTAGAACAGTTTTATACTTACTTGACGGATAGACATAGTGCAAAGTATGTACAGGAATATAAATGAACAGTCTGTATAATCCTCCCCTAGCAGATTTCTGTGAGACAGTCCTTGAATATAGGAAAGAGGGACAAAGGGCAACTTTGCTACAACCCGTCCATCAAAACTGTAGAGAAAAACAAATATTAAAATGAGTGATAGGATGGCGCTATATAGCATAGGAAAGGCAAAGGGGACTGTTAGCTTTAAACAGCAAAAAGAGCATTGATTTCCTGTAATAAATTACTAATTATAAAAATGTATCTTCGTTTTTTATTATTTATAGTAATAAGATTAAAAATGTAGATTTTCGTTTTAAAAAATTAATGTAAAAATATTACACATTATCTATCTATCTAGATACCTTGGCTGTAAAGGATAGGAGGGTTTATTTCTGCTTTAAGGCTATTAGCAGATCAGCCTCAACAAATTAGATACAGTGCCTAAAAATAGAGAGCAACTAAGCATGTGCAGAGAAGAGTGAGAAAGTGCAATACTGAATTTTAAACCGTATAGGGGCCAGCCTGAAGTGATCTAGCAGGACTTCATTTTCTGACTAAAGGATAAGCTCACCTATTAGAACAGGTCACATGTTCTGCACCTCACCCGCTCACTGCCCCCACCCCCCGTGTGACAGCAGACGGGGGTTCTTCTCCCCACATCCACTGTTAGATTTTGGAAACAGCGCAGCTGTGTGTGGCTCTGCCTACACACCTGCGTCATTCATTCACAGAAGTCTGACTGAAAAAAAAAAAACCATGGCAGACTTGAAGTTTGAACGAATTTCAGGCGTGCAGATCAGTATGCTTGTGCCTAGATTCCCACTAAGGCCGCTTTAAAAACGTGTGAGTTCAGCTGAACTCGCTAAACTTTAAGCCAGCATTTTCAGTGTGACTTCGGGGGTGATTTCACAGACATCTCTGTGGGTTGCTGCACAAATGTCTATTGAAAATCGCTCCCCCCCCCACCCCAAGTCGCTAAAAGTAGTATAGTAACTACTTTTGGGAATCGGTGCAGCGCTGCAAAGTCAGCGTTGATTCGGATGGTGCCATTGCCAGCAATTGGCTCCGATTTGACATGTCAAATTACATGTCAAAACAGACCAATGTGAACGTGGGGTTTAGCTCATTCACATTGCATGCAGCTCTAAAAATGACAGCCTGTACATACAACAGAGCTGCAGGTAGTGTGTGCAGGAGCTTGGAATTCCACATGTGATCTGCTGATCATGGGTGTCATACATTGCAGGCACCTGTGTTAGAAAATAAAAAAATACAAATAGGTTTACTTGAAAAAGAGGTTTAACATTTTTTAATGAGAGGTGAATTTCGCCTTTAAAAAAATGATAGTTTCACCTTTAGAAACAGGTTACACCTGCATACAGGCTGTAACATAACACGTTGCTATCCAGCAGTCAACCTAACCCAGAGTCCCTTCTGTGACAGCTAGCGGAGAACCTCTCTCCTGCAGCCGCTTTCACTTAAAAATTGGCGCAACTTTGATGGGCTCTGCCTGCACAGCCGCATCATTCATGTAGAGAAATCTGTGAATAAATTAACTACAAGACCCATTTTCTGACTACAAGCCTGACATTGTCCCCGTCATCCACAGATCATGGGTGCAATGCTCTGCAAGGTCCTGTGTAAAAAACTAAATAAACTAACATTTTTTTTACCTGCAAACACGTGCAATTGTGCATTTGTTTATTTTACCAAAGGTGAACTTAGCCTTTATGCTGTGTATACATCTCTCCATCTAGGTGGTTTGATATGCATTTTTCTCAGACCAACTTCTGCTTATTCATGTATGAAAGACGAGATAACTTACATTGAGTTGAACATTCCCATCAAAGCTGTGAAACAAAATCCAATGGCAAACATGGACTTCATGCGGACCTAATAACAGGCATAAATATTAGAGACCTTTTGCTACTTATCTGCAATATAGTGAAATGTCACGTTACACACATTTTATAATATATATAACACACACACACACACAAACATTTTTTGTATAATTCAAAGATACTTATTATCCCTTCCCACCCAGCCCTGGCGTCCCTTTAAAGAGGAAGTAAAGCTGTAATAAGACTTACCTATAGGTACTGTAAAATATCTCCTAAACATGCACCGTTAAGGAAATATTTACTTTGCATGCAGCCAGAGACATCACTGGCACATGCGTTCTGAAGGAACGACCACCCGTGCCGTTCCTTCAGAGCCCTGTGCCGTGAACGGTGGCTCCAGCGCACATGCGTGGGAGTGACGTAATCATGGCCAATCAGATGGCCGGAGGACGCAAACTTGGAAGGAAGATGGGTGAACATGTCGGCCGTGTCATTCTAAAGTAAGCATTTCATAATGAGCTAGTATGCGATGCATACCAACTCATTATGCCTTTGTCTTTTAGGTTTTTATTTTTTACATTTTTTTTTTTTTTAGAGGTTTACAACCTCTTTAATAGGCATGCCTGAGGGCAGGAACGAACGACAATCACACGACCATTGGCTATCACAGTGGTTACATGATCAGAAGCCAGTCTGCAAGCTACTGATTGTTAGTCGGGAGTATGCTCTCATCACGGAAATATTGGTCACCCAGGTCATGCATGTGCAACTTGTGGGTGTTAAAGCCCACCCTTTTGCACATGTGTTACACAGGAGGCAACCAGTTAAAGTATTCAGGGCTCAAAGCTGAATACAAAAATTCAGATAAAATATTTAACAAATTCTAATATATCAGAGCGCAATCATATTCGTTGTTTTCAAGAGGTTGTAAACTTGTTTAAAAATTTTTTTTTTTTTTTTTACAACCTGCAAGAGAAAGACATAATGAGCTAGTATGCATCGCATACTAGCTCATTATGAAATACTTACCTTAGAACGAGCCCCCGCCGTGCCGCTCTCTTACCTGTATGACGGGCGACATGACATGTCGCTCGTCTTCCGGGATCGCGGCATCCGGTCATCTGATTGGCCGGAGCAGCGGTGACGTCACTCCCGCGCACGCGCGCGGGAGCAGACGGTCACGGCACTGGGCTCTGAAGGAACGGCACGATCAGCCGTTCCTTCAGAGCGCATGCGCCAGTGACGTCACTGGCTGCATTAAAGGTAAATATCTCCTTAACGGTACATGTTTAGGAGATATTTACAGTACCTATAGGTAAGCCTTATCATAGGCTTACCTATAGGTACAACTTCCTGAGGAGGGTTTACTTCCTCTTTAAAGTTTGTCTAAACTCAACATACATTGCAACTAATGTGGTGGATGCATTTATATTCTAGGTAAGAGGTGAAGGCGACAATGCCGACACCTCTCTACTATATCAATGGAGGAGCAGGGTTGGCTGTGCATGCTTGAGGCAAGATGTTTAAAGTTAGTTACTTTGGCTGTGATGGTCACCAGCACCCATAAGATATTCATGCTACCCACTCTTGGGACATTCAAACATCGTGAATATATAGTAACATTTTTGCTGATTGCTTGATATGTGTTCTGGAAATGTGCACCTTGCTTTAAACAGTTGGGGACAATGGACGTGCTACACGTTAAACAAAAGAAAAAAAAAAAACACACACACTTCACTCGTTTATAGTACATCCTGTCCTTCCACACAGCCACCCCCTTGGTTTTAAAGCAACATGAATATCTGCATGCACAGTGTGCTCTGCATTCAGGGTCCGGCCAAACAGCTGAAAAGCACAAAACCAGAAGCAATACAGGGCACAGATAGAAGTATTAGGAGCGGTGACTGCTAAGTGAAGGAGGACTCAGTTAAAAAGATAAGCCTGTCAAAATGTGCTAGTATACTAGCACATTATGACATAAACCTGCAGGGGACCATTTAAAATGGTTTACTACAGCTTTAACCCTTAGTTTAATTAGTCCTATTTAAAAGGAGACGTATAGTCAAAGCTACAAGAGTGCATTTCTTTCAGCAAGCCAAAGTCCACTGACATGGCAGAGCTGGTTCCGGCTCTGAAAAGATCCCGACCATATGGTCAGGATCCATCCCGAAGCCTGGACTAGCAGCTGGCTCAGCCTCCTCAGCAAACTGCTTTCTTTCCTCTTTTTTTTTGTTTAGAAAATAAAAAAACCCAGTAGTGATCAAATACCACCAAAAGAAAGCTCTATTGGTGTGAAAAAATGACAAATTTTATTTGGGTACAGTGCAATTTTCTTTTAAAGTAGTGCATTGCCAAAAAGCAAAAGATGGCCTGGTCATGAAGGCGGAAAATCTTCCAGAGGGCAAGTGGTTAATCTGGATAGGTCTACTGCCATCATTGGCACGCTTTTATAGTAGTGTGGGACAGGATGTTGAATATTAGCAAAAGAAAAAAAACTGACTGGGATTTTAGCCATTCACACTGTCCAAAAAAGGTTTTGCCTATAAATACACTTTTTAAGCTATGGACAGGCAAGAAAGTAATCTTTTCTATATCAATAAAAAGGTGTGACAGATTCACTAACCTAAGGACACATAGTGTAATTCCGTACACTTTATTGCAAAAACAATATAAAACCAAGTTCCCCACTCCCATCAAAATGCTACTCACAAACACAGAAGAAATTCAGGCGTTTCAAATGCATAAAAGAATGTAAATCCACCGCTGTTCTGTGTTTGTGAGTAGCATTTTGATGGGAGCGGGGAACTTGGTTTTATATTGTCTTTGCAATAAAGTGTACCGAATTACACTGTGTGTCCCCGTTATATGCTTTCACTTACATGACATGGATGGCGTGAGCTGATTGCTTTTGGAGATACAGAGTCCTTTGGGAGCCAAGCTGCAGCAGTGCACTTGTCCACAGGTGGAGATTCTATCTGATATATACAGGCTTATACAGATCGTCTGTCTGGTGAGTGTCCATTCTGACGGGTGGCACAGCTTGATGGTGGAGGCGCACTGACTTATACAGATATTTGCACATCTATTTCACCAATGTTTGACATCTGCACCTGAAATTTGACTTTTTTTTGTCTATCATTTGGTTGTGTCATTGTAACTTCCATTGATTGCATGTGGTTCTCTGTGGGCACCATTATTCATTTATGTATTATAATATATCATATTTTATATGTCATATGATCTATTTACGATTATTGGGCATATGTTAGCGCTGCTAGTGTTACAGATTTTTCTTATATTAGTGAATCTGTCACACCTTTTTATTGATACATTTGTGATTTATAGCAGCAGCTTTGGCCTTTGTGGTCTATGATTTTATTTTTTAATATATAGCGCTGGGTGAGTGGGATTTGGACAACTATTTATTTAGTGGCCTTCTTGCTCCTTGTTTACAATCTTTTCTATATGTCTTACCCAGCAAATGTATACTGCATATTTGACTTTTTTTTTTCTAGCGATCCTCCCTTTGGCAAAACAATGAATCTTTAAACTTTTTTTTGGAATCTTTCCCGACTGAAAAAACATAGGCTACAAAATGTTGAACTCCCAATAATTCCAGTTGCCAGGCTGGCCCTCTGGATTCTGTACTCACCAGTCCCACTGTCGTTAGCCTGTAAATCTCTGTGAAAGGCTGAAGGTCGCTGTGGTTGAAAAGGACTGGGCGGTGCAACCAGTAGTACTAATGTTTAGGGCAGTACATATCCAGAGATTTAAGCCCAGAATGCAAGCAGTCTGCATTTCGAGCAATCATCCCTGAACTCATACTACCCTAAATGTTGGTACCACTTGGTGCACAGTCCAGCTGTTGCAGTTGTCAGCTTCTCAGGAGTTTTACAGGCTGTCAGCAGGGCTGGATAGTGCACCTATGCCTTCTGCCCACACTAAAAAGCTGAGATCTCCTGCACCAGGGCTAAAAGTTCAGTGTGTATGAGGATAAAAGTGTGGAAGGATATGTCCACCATTTTTAGATCGGAATACTATCTGGAGCTTGAAACTACCTTCTTTTTTCTTTACATTTTTATTCTGGCTATGGAGAAAAAATATGAAACTAAAAAAAAATGTAATTGTGTAGCTAGTCTTTGCCCTTGCAGGCGAGTCAAGATTATGCCAAAATATCATGTACCAGTAGGCAGTGCCCTAAGTCAAGGACAGCTAAACCATTAAAAGTTACAGTAGATTGAGATAGACACCTGCAAAAGTAACAAGTACGATAAAAAAAGGCACATTATTAGAGCTTGCAGTGCGTGGGTTTAAAAAAAAAAAAAAAAAAAAAAAAACTGTGGTTTCTGAGGCTTGACACAGAGGCTAAGCCTTTATTTTAGTTTTAGCTTATGGACCTTGGAGAAACAACTCCAGCCAAAACTTTTTCTTTTGGTTTAGGATTGAGCAGGAAAGGATTAAGACCCCTGTAAATTATTACTGCTCTCTGTGGACCCCTTGTGTCCCTAAAACAAAAATTGAGCACACACGACATTAAAAAAAAAGGGGAATACAGGAATTCCAGTTAGTTTATTTTTTGTCCGTGACCTACTGGAGATTTTCCCCTTACTACCTGTGGGGTGATCATATTGTCAATGGGACAGAAGAAAGGAGAATTTACCCAATGACCCCAAAGACAGCAATAACATAGGTTTGCAGCCTTCCTCTATTCATGAACTGAATATATAAAAAAAAAAATTCTTTAGGGTGTTGATGACCAGATGACACTCATTATTGAAAGGGTTTGAGATTAATGGAGACCAGAAAAACTTTCTGACAGCAGAAAAGACTGGTCTGTCTATATTTGTGGTATACAGATAAACTGTAGTAGACATTTCTCAAATTTTCTACATACATACCAAATTGTTTACCACTTGGAGACCGCCCACCCACAATCCAGCGGATGGCCGGCATGCACAGGCAAAGCGTATCTTTGTCACTGCCCACTTCCAGATTTAGGGGGCGTGCATGCAAAGCAGGGATGAGAAACTAAGAGCGGATAGTAAAAGCAGCACACTTTACACATAGTTAGGCACACATTTAACCCCTTTTTCACTTTAGATGTTAACCCCTTCCCAGCCAGTGTCATTAGTACAGTGAGTGTTTAGTATTAGCACTGATCACTGGAATAATGTCACTGGTGATGTCAGTGGCAGTTAAGTCAGTTCCCCCAGCGTTCGTATCAGATTGGCTATAGCATTATCACAGTCCCACAAGTCATTAATCGCCGCCATTAGTAGTATAATAAATAAAAACTCCAATATACACATATACATATACACACACACACACACACACATATATATACACACACATACAAAACACACACACCATAGTTTGTAGGCTCTTTGACCTTAATGCAAACCAACTAATATACATTTATTGGGATTTGCTTTTTTAATCAAAACCTCTAGCAGAAAACATTTTGGCCAAAATGTATGAAGAAATTAGTTTAATTTTTTTATTTTTTTTTTTTATTGGATATGCTTTGCAGCAGAAAGTAAAAAAAAAAAATCGTTTTTTTTCTTCAAAATTTGTCTTTTTTCGATCACAAAAAAATAAAAAATAAAATAAAAAACCCAGTGGTGACCAAATGTCACCAAAAAAAAAAAGAGCTCTATTTGTGGGGAAAAAAATATACATTTTGTTTAGGTGCAGCATTGCATGACCGCACAATTACCAGTTAAAGTAGCGCAGTACTGAATAGAAAAAAAAATTACCTGGTTATGAAGGGGGTAAAATCTACAGGAACTCAAGTGGGTAACTGCTATACTTCATTGGGTTACAACATTACTTACCATGGATAGATCACGGTTGTTGTTTTTTAGCTTCTCTTCCTGACGTTCTGCAAAAATAAAGAACAACTTTCTGTCACTAAGATTTATATGAAAAATGTCTGGTTAATCAATGCCTCAACAAGCAGGAAAAACAGACAGGTTGGAGCTTGGGCACCGATTCACAAAGGCAACTGTAAAGAAACTATTACATGAACAACATCATAGTCAACCTTTTACTTAATTTAGTAAAAATTTACTAAACTGCATTGGGGGATTTTTTCTTATGAAAGAATGGTTAAATGGAATCTAGACAATGGAAGGATTCATTAAAGTGATTGTAAAGTCTGGTGTTTTTTTTTTTTCTATTAAATTAACAAAACATGGTATACTTACCTCCTCTGTGCGGTGATTTTGCACAGGGCAGCCTGGATCCTCCTCTGCTCAGGTCCCTTTTCACTGCTCCTGGCCCCTCCCTCCTGTCAAGTGCCCCCACAGAAAGCAGTTTGCTATGGGGGCACTCAAGCCGAGCTTCAGCTCTGTGTGTCCATTCAGACAAGGAGCTGCCGCTCGGCCCCACCCCCTCTCCTAATTTGGCTGAGTTTGATCGACAGCAGTGGGAGCCAATGGTGTCGCTGCTGTGTCCCAGCCAATTAGGACAGCTGAGGGACTCGTGGACATCGCTGAATAGAGATGGACTTCAAGTATTCGGGGGTGCTGGGGCGGCTGCTATACTAAGGGGACTAGATTTTCAAACTTAAATCCGGGGACACACTTTTTTTTTTTTTTTAATTGGCAAATTGTAAACTATTTTATAAGCATATGTGTTTATGGAATGATTGTATAATATTTACATTATTTCTTACATGAAATAAAAAAAAAATCATTGTTTCATCAGTGAAGGCGAAAAAAAAAAAAAATAATTTTTGCAAAATTTTAACCGCTTGCCGACCGCCGCAAGTATATATACTGCGGCGGTCAGCCCCAGCCAGGCAAAGTGACATATCGGTACGTCACTAGCCTGTGAGCCAATATCGGGCAAGCGAGCGCCGCTGGAGGCGCGCTCCCGCCTCGGCTCGTTCCCTAACAAGTCCGCTGTGAAGGGAGAAAGGCAGACGGCTAATGTAAACAAAGCCGCCTGTCATTCTTCCCTGTGTAACAGCAGAGATCTAACGGTCCTGCCATGTAGGACCGTAGATCTCTGCGATTACATGTAAAGCCACATCCCTGCACAGTTAGAAACACGCCCCTAGGGACACACTTAACCCCTCCTTCCCCAATAAAGGTAACCCCTTCCCTGCCAGTGTCATTTTTACAGTAACAGTGCATATGTATAGCACTGATTACTGTAGTAATGTCACTGGTAACCCCAAAAGTGTATAAAAAAAAAAAAAAAAAAAAAAAAAAAAAAATCGCAGATCGCCGCCATTACTCGTTAAAAAAAACCAATAAAAATGACAAAAATCTTTTCCTTAGTAAACGCAAAAACTTTTGCGCAAACCAATCAAAATCCGCTTATTGTGATTTTTTTTACCAAACATATGCAGCATAAAACAAATTGGCCAAAAATATTAAAATTTTTTTTAGATTTTTACATTTTATTGGGGGGGAATTTCATATAAAAAAAATGTGAAGAATATTGTTATTTTTGCAAAATTGTCGCTCTTTTTTTGTTTATAGCGCATGATCAAAAAAAAAAAAAACGCACAGGTGATCAAATACCACCAAAAGAAAGCAGTTTGTGGGAAAAAAAGGACGTCAAATTGGTTTAGGTACAGCGTCGCACGACCGCGCAATTGTCCGTTAAAGTCACACAGGTGCCGAATCGCAAAATAGGCCCTGGTCAGGAAGGGGGTAAAATCTTCTGGGGCTTAAGTGGTTAAAACAAACTCACCTCCTTCTGGCATGTGGTCATTACATTCCGAGTCTGCAGCTCATTCATCAAGGCAATCCCACCCCACTGGACTACATTGCCCATAATTCCTTGCACTTCTTGTCATACATCAGCCAGGAGGGAGGAACACTGTCTGCCCTCTCCAGTCTCCCTATTGCCACTGAACAGAGAGAGATGGGAGGAGAGCAGCACTATTTCATCCCTCCCTCCTGCTCGGCAGGTGCACTGGCTCCACTTTTACAGGGTTGTCTGACAAAGGGGCGGAGCTCTGTATAACAGCCCCACCCATCCCCAACATCAGCGCTTAGATTTGACAGCTCCACTCACTGTCACTGCAGTGGTATGCCCCCCTTGCCCACCAATCCCTTCCTGTGCTGGATAATTCTTCACACTACTCAATGTCCTGCTACTAGCTAGGGGGCTGTCAGCATTAGGTATAAGAGCTGCCCCTGAATCCAGGGACAGAACCGGGGACAGATTAGGTCCGGGGACGGTGTCCTTAATCCCGGGACGACGTCTGGTCACCCTATGCTACACACAGAAGGCTTTTTATCTTAATGCATAGAATGCATTAAGAGAAAAAAAAACTTCTGCCTTTACAGCTCCCTTAAGCCAGATACCATGGTGCTGATTAAAGGCAAAAAGGCCGTTCACTTTGCAAGGGAATTTTCCTTTAGTTTAAGTAATGAAGTGAAAAATCATTTGACAAAAGCATAATCAATCATGTGCAAGGAATATTAAAAAAAAAAAAAAAAAAACAAACAGTATTTTGGTTTACGTCTGAATGAATGATAGAGCAGAGATTCACCTCATTGACTAAGCTGAGGGAGAATTCTTAATAAGCCCTAGCATCAGCTATATGTTTTGATGTTAAGTGTATGCATACCAAGTAATGTAAAACACTTTTATTACCTCCTACAATGATCACAGTACTCCCAAAAATACTTTCATTTGCTTTTCTTTCCTGAAGGACATCTTTGTTCGGGTATTACCCAAGCTCAGCATCCACTTCTACAACTAAGAATCGGTCTTAAAAAATGATACAAGTGTGCAATTTCACAAGTGCCTGACAAAGATCGGCTGTCTGCTGCTGCCTTTCACCATGTGACTTGCTACTACAGACTTACAATGTTGCAGCCTGGTCACTGGGGACAGGAGGGTAAGGAAATGCTTCCTCCTGCCTGCAACCAAATGATGACATTATTTCAGCCTAGGCAAAGCCACCTGACAGAAGCTTAGGGATGATGGCTTACTATAAAAGTTTTTTTTTTTTTTTTTTTTTTTTAGATACACAATTACTGTATACAATGACTACGTCGATAATTTTTTTCATGACCACATTGAAAAGCTGGAGGCAAAGTTACATATATCCAGCATATCTCCTGATTAATTGGCATTATAACACTAAGTGGAAGAGTATTCATAACTAGCTGTTATCAGAGAAGGAAAAATAAAAACATTTTATTCATCCTGTGTAAATTCTGCAATAAACTTTGTGAAATGCTGCTTGCAGATACTTGATAGTGCAGACATAAACTGGCTTCCCTCAATGCAGTAAATCGCCAAGTGCTGTATGCCTCTCCAAGGGTTTGCTATGGTTGATTATGCTAATAGAGTAAGAGGTCAATTTAAAAGAAGGGAGTGACAATGTTTCTGGTAGAGCAGTAGCAATCAAAACATATTTGGGGTTACTTACTAAAACTGCATGGTGCAAAATCTGGTGCAGCTCTGCACAGAAACCAATTAGCTTACAGGTTTTGGACAATTTTAAAATGCTTTTTTTTTTTTTACAAAAAAATAAGGTGCCTTGTCTGGGGCTCACTGCAAGGAAATGGGGGATCCAAAAAAAAAGAAGAAAAGAAAAAAAAAGTACCAAAGCAAAAAGGTAAAACAATACAAGATCCGTGAAGAAATCAATAACATAATCGGAACACATTTCATGCAGGCCACTAGAAGATACAATTACCTATTTTTTTCTTTTGAGTGCGTCCAGCAGATTCTGTTATAGCTTCCTTTTTCTTTTCCACTAAAGAAATAAATGAATAAAAAAACTCAGAAAGCCAAGTATAGCCCTAAAATGGTAACATTTACCATCATTCAACAAAGTTTCAGCATCACAATATTTATTGTACAGTAATAATAATAAAAAAAAATTATATAATTCAGGGCAAGATGAAGATGAGATAATAAATCTGACAATCTTACCTATGCAGTTAGTGTTTTTGGTTTTGTGTGTGGAAAGTGCTTTTTAATGTGTTTTAAAACAGAACTTGGAAGATGCGTCTCTGAATGTCCAGCTACATAAGCTCCTTTCTATCAAGTAAACAAAAATACAGCACAGGTGTCAAACACAAGGCCCGCGGGCTGAATGCGGCCCCCCAGCCCTCGCACCTCTCCTACAGCTGCAGCACCCCACCTTGTTTCAGTAGTCGGCAGCAGAGAGGACAGAACTCCTTTGCCAGATCCTGTGCTTTTCTGTGCTGCTGCAAAAAAGGCTCATCTTTGCCCACCCAACCCCCCCCCCCCTCTCAGCAGTCTGCAGCAGAGAGGAGGGCAGAACTCCTACAGATTCTGCACCTCTCTGTGCAGCCACAACACCACCTTGTCTAAGCCTCCCCTGGTCTCAGCATTCAGCAGACTCTGTAAACTGACTCCAGCCCTCCTCTGGTCCTCCTCCAGACCTTGCACTTTCTTCTTCCCATATCCAACCACATCATCTTTATGGCAGTAGCAAAAGGTAAGGGGGTGCATTGTGATGGAAGGAAGGGTGGGAGACTCTTGAATTATGATGGTGGGGGGGCTCTTGACATCTTGTGTAAGGGGGCGTGGGGTGCTCTAGACATCTAATCGTACAGATATAACCGGCCCTTTGAGGGCAACCATAATGCGGATGCGGCCCGCGATGAAATTGAGTTTGACACCCCTGGTTTACAGGATAGCTCTTTAAAAGAGCTTTTATCATCAGACTTCAAGGACAGTGCTTTGTGACCGAGTGTGTTAATGCTACAGAATTTAGGCACAATAAGTGTTATATGTAAAAGATATGTATAAAACAATATCAGGAAACCATATAGGGATCTCAAGACTTGCAAAACTCTTCTCATTTGATACTTCTGAATGACATTTAAATGCTGTCTGCACTGCAATAAGCATCCTCTGGGTTCCGCCTCTGTCAGAATACACTGATCAGCAGCCGATCAATAAAGGTTTTCTAACATTCCCGTATCGAATGATAGACTTCTATAAAACTTAGACAACCACACATGGATAGAAAATGTTCGATCCCTGCTGAACCAGATGAATTTAGATTTGATCTATGGCCAGCTTTAGGCCGGAATGGCATTCAAGAAGTGCAGCAATATGCACTTTTTACTTTGCACTACTTTCATTTAGAGTAACACAAACAGAGTGCAACCAGAAGAGGCTTCAGGGGTCTGATCACACAGATGGATTGAGCCTGCCTGAGCAAGGAATTAGGGACTTATTACAGATTGTTTTTCTCTGTCCCTAGATATAAAAAGCATTTGACCCTTGCAGTGCACAGGGCCCTACTGCAAGGGTACTTTTTTTTTTTTTTTTTAAATTACCAGAGTTGGGTTTTAACCACTTGCCTACTGGGCACTTAAACCCCCTTCCTGCCCAGGCCAATTCTCAGCTTTCAGCGCTGTTGCGCTTTGAATGACAATTGCGTAATCATGCAACACTGTATTTTTTTTTTCAAATAAATAGAGCTTTCTTTTGGTGGTATTTAATCACTATTGGGGTTTTTATTTTTGGCTGTACAAACAAAAAAGCCTGAAAATTTTGGAAAAAAGTTTTTATAGTTTGTTATAAAATTTTGCAAACAGGTCATTTTTCTCCTTCATTGATGTGCACTGATGAGACGGCACTGATGGGCCCTGATAGGCTGCACTGATGGATGGCACCGACAAACAGCACTGAAGGGCACCAATAGGTGGCACTCATGGGCAATGATAGGCATTGGTAGGTGACACTGATGGGCAGCACTGATAGGTGGCACTGGTGGGCACTGATGGACCGATGTCCCTCTGACAGCAGCGGTGATCAGCTTTTTTTTTTTTACTCCTCACACTGACCGCGTAAGGGAAAAAAAAAAGCTGATCACCGGCTGCTGTTTACATCACATGATCAGCTGTCAATGGCTGACAGCTGATCACGTGGTAAGAGGCCGGGACCAGCCCCTTACTCTAATCTGTGATCAGCCGAGTCTCATGGACTCGGCTGATTACAGAGCGAGCCGCGTGCGCTCCACAGCTCATGCACGGCAGGACGTACATGGACGCCCTCCCGGCAATTAAGGTCCGCACTGTAGAGGTCTTTCGGCTATAGCGCGGATGGGAAGAGGTTAAGGCATAATTATACAAAACCGTAGAAGTGTTTTTATTCCTTACTATGGAGAGACTCGATTCTGCGTCCTTAGTAGAGTGTGGGAGGGCTTAAAACTCCTGAGAATGTTAATATTGAACTTCTCTGCCCCATAGGCAACAGCACCCTCCATTTCTTGAACAGGTGTCAGTGTCACAAACAAAAATATTTGAGATTAATTTCAACTTTTTTGGAGCACTATGCAAAACCCCCAAAAAAATAAAACAAAAGATGAAGAAGAGGTAGCTGAAACCTTTAATAACTTACATTTTTTACTTTGCTTCTCAACTTCAGCTTTTAACCTCTTGTACTTGTCCGTTCTGTAAACTAACACCCATGTTATACCTAGGAGTCGAACAAACACATAAAATAAGAGTGGATAAATCAAACAAACAATAGACAAAGTAGCACAAATCTGAACTGTGTAATCAGACTGACCAGCATAGAGCCCACACCAGTGAAAGCAGCATGTGGGGGTAGGGGGTAGGGCAGGACAACCAGTACACAGAGTGAAGGACAGGCCAGCTGCATGTAGACATCAAATCAAGCTCTCCAACAGCAGACACGAGGGCCCATTCACATAAACCCTTCAGTTCAGGGAAAACCCGGCGATTCTGGTGTGGGTTCCCATATTGCACCTGAAATGCAGGCAATTCACACGGACATCTGCAGGTGTCAATGACACCCACAAATCTGTTCAGTGTGAACTGTGAAATGGTACAGGAATCGGATCGCAAGGGTGTTCACAATTCCAAAGCAGACCAAAAAAAAGGGTCCTGCACCATTTTGGTCCAAATGCGATGCAAATTCAGTCATACAAACTGTATGACTTAATTTGCATTGCACAGACATCAAATTAAATGTACATAGCAATGCGGTGCAAATCACAAGCGACGTCTGATAGCACCAGTGTGAACCCAGCCTTAAAGTGGTTCTAGAGGCAAGATATTATTTACCTTCATGTACTCCTTGCATCAAGGTAAAAGTCACAGAAGTTTAATTCCCCCCTCACCTCCCTATATACTCTTAGGCTGGCCATACACTATACAATTTTCCTATTCAATTTCCTTTAGATCTACCTTCAACTATGTAGTACAAGGACCTGCCTGATTGCATACAAATTGAAAGTGTTTAGGTTTGACCTTTATTATATGGATTTGGTAAATCTAAAGGAAAGTTGAACAAGAAAATTGTATAGTGTATGGCCAGCCTTAGGTCAGTGCCGTGCCAGTCTGTAGCAGCCATAGTCTCTGTTGGCTCCCACTGCTGTCAATCAAATCTTGAGATCAGAGAGCAGGGGGAGGGGGTTGAGGCTGAGACACACTGTGTGTGACTATAGATGCACACACCCTTGATTGGGAGCAAGCCTGCAGGTTCCCCCCGCCAGCAAGTGGCTTGCTATTGGGGCACACAAAGAAGTAGAGGTTCGGGGCAACTTTGAGCAAGCGAGTAAGTATAACATTTGTTATGTTCAAAAAATAGGCTTTACAATCACTTTAAATTGGCCATTAACTTTTAGAACATTAGTGGAACTGGCCAAAATCTGCTCAGTGGGCAGCCCCCCATTGGCTCCCTCTCGTCCCAAATCTCCTAGTTTGAAAAACTGAAGGACGCAGGTGGAAAATTGTCAGCTGAACAGCAGCTGCATTCACTTACCTGTCCAGGGATCCTGCGATTTTGGCACCCCAAGCCGATCCGTCCATCGGCATCAGGTTGTAAACCCACTTTGATGACTTTTACCTACAGGTACTGTAAATATCTCCTAAACTTGCACCATTCAGGAGATATTTACATTGCATGCAGCCGATGACGTCATCAGCACATGCGCTCTGAAGAAACAGCCGCCCGTGCCGTTTCTTCAGAGCCCTGTGCCGTGACTGGCGGCTCCCACGCACATGCGCGGGGGTGACGTCACGCAGCTCCGGCTAGTAATACAGCCGGAGTCTGCAGACCCGGAAGGAAGACGGGTGAAGATGGATGCGGGGACATCCCGGGCTTCGTTGCAGGTAAGTGTCATAATGTGCTAGTATGCGATGCATACTAGCACATTATGCATTTACTTTGCAGGGGAGGGAAAAAAAGGAGGCATTTTTTGAAGAGTTTACTGCCTCTTTAAACCTGAACATATATTCATTACACATGTTCTGGGGCTATTTTAATGCAGATAAGGCAGTAAGAGTTTAAATGCCACCTTAATCAGCCACAGAACCTGTGTAATCAATAGGTGTTCGGGTTTAAAGGGATGGCGGTGGCAGCCCTAGCGTCCAATGCCATGCTTTGAAGAAAGTGTAAACGAACCTATAGAGTTTACTACAAGCTGAACAAAAACAATCAGACGGTGTATGACCTGAAGTGACCTCCAATCCTGTACACAGGACCAATGTCAGCACACGTTCAGTCAGTCTGTGTGGAGGAGACACATGCACGGCGCTCTATCAGTGAAGAATGTAATAAAAGTCCTGTCTCCATCCCCTGTCGTTCATTCCTTCTCTAATCTCTCACCCTCGGCGAGCAGCGCGGTGCACACAGAGATGAAGACGATCAGCACCGTGTCTGCAAACATCGTACTCATCTTGTCAGATCTCCTCCCCTCACCGCCGATCACATCCACCACCGAGAACCGGAAGACAGTCAGCACTACGGCCCTGACGTCACCACGCCGAGCGGAAGACAGGCAGAGTATGCCCGCAGCGAGAGGAGCCCTCCGGCACCCCATAGAAGGGAAACATAGTTCCGTGTGCTTTGTACGTCCCAGGGAGTTATTATCCTTGTGTAATGTGTACCAACTTTTCCAAACAGAAATAATAAAAGGAAACTTGTCATGAAAGAGACATTGAGGCTGCCACTGCTGACCTCTGCTCTTAAAAATAAAAGCTGTAATCCCATCCTATTCTGTGCGTCAATCATTGAACTAAAGGCAAAACATGAAATGAGAGTAATCCCTGAAAATTAATCACTTCAGCCCCATTCTGACACTTCTCTTCTACATGTAATATTTTTTTTTTTTTTGTTGCTACAAAATGACTCAGAACACTCAAAAATGATATTATTTTTTTTTGTCTTACCGTAAAATCCTTTTCTCTGATGTTCATCGACGGACACAGCTCCATTATCTTCTTGACCATTGGGTTATTCTGCCCCCTACAGGAGTAGCACACTAGGCAGGAAAAAGCTTTACTACGTCTATGGAGCAGCCCCAGGGGGTACACTCCCACTTCCTGCTATGGGCATTCAGTTTAGTTGAAAGCAGTCAAAGAAAAAACATCCCAACTCAATAAAGAGGTGGGTGCTGTGTCCGTCAATGAACATCAGAGAAAAGGATTTTAAGGTAAGACAAAAATCGAAATTTTCTCTTTCGTTCATTGATGGACACAGCTCCAGAATCTTCTTGACCATTGGGACGTCCCAAAGCAGTGTTAAATATGATGGGTAGGAAAAAACACAGCAGAAAAAAATTCCAAAAGGCCAAACCTAGCCAACTAGGTAACATGGAGCTCAACCAGGAAGAACTGGAGCTCACCTGAAAAAAAAACATACAATCTCAAAGAGGACTAGTCCTCTCAAACAGCGTCCTGCAAAACCTTGCTGCCAAAAGCAGCATCTGCAGATGCCAGCACATCTAGTTTATACAATTTTGTGAAAGTGAGCATAGACAACCAGGTGGCCGCCTTGCAAACCTGCACCACTGACATCTAATGGCGGAAGACTCAGGAGGCACTAAGCACCTGAATAGAGTGTGCAGTAACAGGAAAAGGGGGAACCTGACCCTTGGTTGAATAGGCCTGCACTACCGTCTGTCTGATCCATCTGGAAATGGTCGCAGCAGACATGGCCAACCCCTTGCGAGGTCCATCCGTAAGGACAAAAAGTGAGTCTGATTTCCTAAATGACTCTGTTGCCGCCAAGTACACCCTGATCGCCCGAACCACATCCAGGGGATGCTTAGGCTTAGGACACAGGGAGGGCAACACAATGTCTTCATTCAGATGGAAACCAGAGACAACCTTAGGAAGGAATGACCGACAAGGGTGAAGCACCACTTTATCTCTGTGAACCACCAAATAAGGTGAACGACAAGACAAAGCAACCAGCTCCAACACTCTGCATGCAGAAGTAATCGCCACCAAGAAGGCTACCTTCTGGGACAATGTAAGCAGAGGAATCTCGCAAATATTTTCGCGAATATTTTTGAAAGACGGTTTTCAGAAGAACCGACAGTACCAAATTGAGATCCCACTGAGGCAGCTGAGACCGCACAGGTGGATTCAAGTGGCGAACCCCCTGTACAAAGGTGTAAACCAAGGAATGCGTAGCCAAAAGACATTGAAAGAAAATTTCCAAGGCTGAAACCTGGCCCTTGATGGTATCCAAGGCCAGGCGCTGTTCCACACCTCTTTGGAGGAGCACCAAAATTCGAGCCACGAAAAGGAACAGAAAGAAAAACCCCCAGAGGCTCACACCACGCAATGTACGACTTCCAAACGTGATGGTAAATCTTCCAGGAGGTAGATTTTCTAGCTTTAACACTGTGGGAATCTCCGAGTCCTTCAACCCCCTATGCTTCAGTACTTGGCTTTCAAAAGCCAATCCATTAAAGCCAGGGACTGTAAAGCAGGATGGAAGATCGGCCCTTGGACCAATAAGTCTTTTCTGAGAGGGAGTTGCCAAGGGACATCGGCTACCAGCCAAATTAGATCCTCATACCAAGGCCAGTCTGGGGCCACTAGGATGACCGGAATTCCTTCTGCCTCGATCCTTCGCAGAAGTTTCAGAGAGGGAAAGGCATATATCAGACAGTACTGGAGCCACCAGTGCATCGGCTAAAGGATCCCAAGACCTTGCCACGAATCTCTGCACCTTCCTGTTGAGGCGAGAAGCCAAAAGGTCCATCTCGGAAGTTCCCCACCAGAGAACCCATACCTCATGAAAGACCATAGTGATGATGGACATTCCAGTCCTCAACAGGAGAGCCCAGGAAGGCTGCGAAAGGGGACAGGAGGGGGGGTACCCCCCCTTCTTCCACCTGTATATATGCAATCCAGCAGCTAATTAGTCACTAGTATCGAATTTACATTAAACAACACTACCTGCTGGAAAAAAGATACTGGGATGATGCCTGTAGCTGCAGACATCATCCTGGTATAACCACTTCAACCTTGCAAAAAACAGGTACCCTGCAGAGGCTGAAGTAGTTAAGTGAATCCCTTGGGCCCCACCCCCACGGTCACAAGAACTAATATCCCCATTGGAAGATTTCCCCTCTGTTACTTTTCTGTAGACAACCCAAAATGTAGGATTTTCATTTACTTTCACCTTCAATGATAATGGTAAACAGGACAAATAGAGAGGGGGACTCTTCCTCATGGGGGCACATACAGCAAAAAAAAAAAAAAAAAAGCTAACAAGCGTTTTATTCCACCTCCACTCTATCCAAAAGTAAAAAATAGGTTTTGCCTTTAGTTAGGCCTCTTAGGCCATGTTTGTTAATGATTTGAATTTAGATGCATTGTCGTCTATGGAACCATGCACACGGCCAAGTAAAGATCAGTAATACAGTGAAGAGTACAGAGCCGTAAAACAAAAATTGAAAATTTTACATTTGAGTGCAGTAATTTACGCGCATAGTCATGTTTACGCCTCTAAAAGCATGTTTATGCAAGTATAAATGAGTATATTACTACACTGGCAATGAAGAAGAATTTTACTTGTCTACATGCTTCTTTACACACCTATCTGCATGTTTCCACAAGGTCTTAATGGAACATTTTACGCAGGATCTTTCTGTCACCAAGATCCTGAGGATAAACATGAGTAAATTATTAAGGCCGTGTGCAACTGTCCTTATCGTTTAAAAGAAGAAACAGAGCATATTGGATAGTACAGAGAAAATTACTTTTAAAAAAACCAACTTGAGTTAGGGCTGCAGCTAGCTACCATAAACCCTGGTATCTTTTTGTTCTACAGGCAGTCCACTTTAAGATAAAAGTGATCCCAGCAGCAGATTCACCACAATATCACTTTTATAGGCAGCTAGAAAGGTGCCCCCACTGCCACTTCTTGGTAGGTCTTTTTTTACCTTAGACCTCTCAATAAAGAGGGCCTGTCATGATTATTTCTATTACAAAGGATGTTTACATCCCTTGTACTAGAAAAAATAGTGATACAAAAAAAAAATAATATATATATATATATATTAAGGGACAGTGTAAAAACAAAATGTAAAATAAATAAAAAAAATAGTAATATAAAATTTAAAGCGCTCCATCCCTCCAAGTTCACGCACAGAAGCGAACGCATACGTAAGTTAGGCCCACATATGTAATTGGTGTTCAAACCACACATGCGAGGCAGCGCCGCGATCGTTAGAGTAAATTCAATAATTCTAGCACAAGACCTCCTCTTTAACTCTAAACAGGTAACCTGTACACATTTTTAAAACGTCACCTATGGAGATTTTTAAGTACCATAGTTTGTCGTCGTTCCATGAGTGCACGCAATTTTAAAGCATGAAATATAGAAAGCGCACACAAGAATCAAATTGGAACAATTACAAAGGCCTAAGGTTGGGGGGGGGGGGGCTAGAGGTATATGGAATAGATCATATATCTCACGTCTTTAAGGATGGTGTTCTGTTACCTTTTGCTTACCTGCAAGCTATATACTCGCTACCTACTAATATGCATTTTTACTATCTGCAATTACGGCATGCAGTTCCGGGCACAGCGGGACATGCAAGAATGGCATCAATCTCTCACCCCTATTTTTAATCTCATGCAAATTGCTGAAAGCTCTAAAGGCTTTATTTCACAATGTTTAAACTTGTTGTTGTCTGAATTCCATAAAGGCCACCCTGGCAAGGTGACCTCAATCTGGGAGAGAGACCTGGGACCGATGTCAAGTGACCAATGGGAGGAGGTGTATCAGCCTCTGGTGACCTGCTCTCTAAATTGTGCCCTAGAAGCTCTCTCAGCTCTATTCTCTCCTATGCTCTCATTACACTCCCCTGAGGCTTTATAAGTTGGGATACAGTAGGGACCCACATTGCCATAGATGCAAAAGAGACCATGTTGACTTAATCAATCTACTATGGCGTTGCCCTAAACTACATCTATACTGGAGACAGGTCATAGAGACATAAAATATGGTGTTTAGGGTTAAAAGTACCCTAAATGCTGTCTCCTGAATGTTTTAGAGGGTGTCATTGTTGGCAAACATTCTAGGATAGTAGTAGGAAGGGCCTCCTAGTAATGTGGAAGTCTCCAGATCCCCCTACACAGTAAGTCCTGGGTGCCCTCAGTGGGAAATGCTTTACTCCTAGAATACCACATTTTTATATGACGTGGTTGCCCTGGCAAATTTGAAAAAGTTGTTGGGCTTGTTGTTGGACACCCCTGGTCTCAGACCATGGGAACTTGTATATCAGAGATTGTTTCTGTGACCAAATAGACCATAAACGTCTTCGATTTTCTTCAATTTGATGTCTGTATGTGTCTATATTTTGGTGGGACAGGTTGTGCTGGTATATCCTTTGATGTAATTGAGAGGGCTCGGACTCCTATATCTGAAATTGTCTTTGTTATTACTGCCTTTGGCTATGTAAGTGAACGCAACCTTTGTTGTACTGCATTGTTTTGGAATGCTGTGTTACCTGTTTAATACAATAAACATTTTCGTGATTTAAAAAAAAAAAAAAAGCATGACATGTTAGGTGTTTGTTTACTCAGCATAACATCATCTTTCACATTATACAAAAAATTTGGCTAACTTTACTGTTTTTTTTTTTTTTTTTTAATTCATTAAAGTTTATTTTTTCTGAAAAAATTGCAGTGTGACATAAAATATCGCAATGACAGCCATTTTATTATTTAGGGTCTCTGCTAAAAAAAAAAAAAAAAATATAATGTTGGGGATTCTTAGTAATTTTTTAGCAAAAAATACAGATTTTACTTGTAAACAACAAATGTAAGAAAAAGGCCTGGTCTTAACCACTTGCCGACTGCATACTGTATATATACGGCGGCAGAGTGGCTCTCCCAGGTAAAACCACGTATGGGTACATCATTTGCCTGGGAGGAGCTAGGGGGCAAGCGGGCACCGCCGGCAGCGCGCTCCCGCCCCCGATCATCAGCGGGGAAGCCGATGTGTGTGTCAGGTGGCTCCGATTGCCCCCTAACACCCGCGATCACTCCCCGCTGAGAGAGAAGAACGGTCGACTGTTGTAAACACAGCCGACCGTCCTTCTCCCTGAAATGATCACAGAGCTCATGTGATCCTTCTATATAGGATCACATGTCTCTGTGATTATTTCACAAGCCACACCCCCTGGTTAGAAGTCACTCTCCTAGGCTCACATTTAACCCCTTGATCACCCACAGGGTTAACCCCTCCTCTGCCAGTGTCATTATTACAGTAACAGTGTATATTTTTAGCACTGATTACTGTTGTAATATCACTGGTACCCCCAAAAATGTCAGTTAGGGGTCCGATCTGTCCGCCGCAATGTCGCAATCCCGCAAAAAGTCGCAGATCGCTGCCATTACTAGTAAAATATAAATAAAAATGAAATAAATCTTTCCCGTAGTTGTAGACGCGATAACTTTTGCGCAAACCAATCAAAATACGCTTATTGCGATTTTTTCTAAAAATATGTAGCATAAAACAAATTGACCTAAAATGTTAAAAAATTTTGATTTTTACTTTTTTTTTTGGGAATGTTATATAGCAGAATGTGAAAAATATTGTTTTTCTTTTTTCAAAATTATCCCTAAATAAAAATCGCACAGGTGATCAAATACCACCAAAAGAAAGCTCTATTTGTGGGAAAAAAAAGGACGTCAATTTTATTTAACTTCTACAAGATTCAAAGTCTTTCAAGCTTTGGCTATGGTTTGTTTAGCGGCCTCTGCCTTTTTTTAAAGCTGCAGATGGTTGGAAGAGCCATTGAACAAATGCTTCATGCAGGCTGTAGTCCATTTAAGACCACCAAGGAATTCCTTGTTCCCTTCATGGGATTTAGACTTGGCTCTGAAAGCATTACTACAGGCATCCTTTACTTCAATAGCATTTTCATTGTGGTTCCCAGTGGTAAAACGAATTCCTCTAACAGCAGTTGCTTCAGACAGAAGGATGTTGGAGATTGCAGCACTTTCCTGCAAAGATCCCTTTTGTGTCTTTTTACCAGGAAAAGTGATACTATGTCCATTTCCAAGTGGTATCCAGTTTCCAGGAAAACCTGGGGGCAGTCCCTCCAAGCCTTCACATGGAGTCACTGAGTACACAGCAGGAAGACTTCAGGTCCTTACACAAGTTGCTAACCATGTACATGGAAGGTCAAAGACACGAGGAAAGTGGATAATCTTTCAATTTTGCCGTCAGGTACTTAAGTCCTCTTCTATATGTTTACCAGGGTGATTAGATTGCCATGCAGGAAGTAGGCTTTTCTGCTCAGGAACAGGAGCAAGCTCCTTCGACCGGAGGGGTGGCAGCCTTTGGGGCAGTTGAGGATTTCAGTGAAGGGTATATGAGAGATGTTATATGAAAGCTAGCCCTTTATTTGATTTTTTCAAGTTAGGTGTGCAGCAGTGTTCATTTCGTCGACTAAAATCGACTAAAACGATTTCGTCTACTAAATTAATACAATTTTAGTCTACTAAAATACGACTAAAACTAAAACAATTTAGATGACTAAAATACGACTAAAACTAAAATGGCATTTTAATCAAAAGACTATAACTAAAACGAAATCGAAATTTGCTGCCAAAATTAACACTGGTGCATGCTCAAAGCTTAATACCATAAATAATAACATATTAGATTTTTCACTCCAGGACCAGCAGTAGTATATAATGAGTTTGGAAATTGTAGAGAAATGCTTAAATAATGCATTACAAATTACAATTGAACTACACCCATTCGATTATAGATGACTAAAATGAGTTTTAGTCGACTAAAATGTAGGATGTTTTAGTCGACTAAAATGTAGGACGTTTTAGTCTACTAAAATGTACTGGAGTTTTAGTCGACTAAATAGGACTAAAACTAAAACACTTGCAGAAGACTAAAATGGGACTAAAACTAACATGCCATTTTAGTCCTAAGACTAAAGCTAAATTGAAAATTGCTGCCAAAATTAACACTGGTGTGCAGTCAGCAAATTCTGTAAAGTTTGGGACGAGACATATAAATTATTTTTGTCTTTGGCAGCTTTTATTGGATTGTCAATGTTTCTTTTTATGTGTTCTCTCCAGCCCATTTATTCAGCTAGTTATATCTCACTGTGTGCTGATGTGAGGTAGGGCCAGGAATATGGAAATTTGTTATCAAATACTTACCATAATTTTCCTTTCCTGGCCTATCCTCATATCAGCACAGGACTCCTTCCCTAGTGGCCTGTCGCAGACTAGGTTATCAAACCCTTCAGTGGGGGAGGGGCTGTCATTTATTTAGCTAGGAAGAGGTGGTCCTGTGGGCTCCACAGGAGGTGTTAAGCCATTGTGTGCTGACGTGAGGATAGGCCAGGAAAGGAAAATTACGTTAGGTATTTGATAACAATTTTACATATTATTCCTTACAATGAAAGCATTTGAATAAATACTACCCCAAACTGTGATTCCAAGAGGAAAACAAAACAAACATAAGGATACTTTCATTTAGTGGATTAAAAGCTGACTGCAGGGGCGAGTCCAAAGGGTGGGGATAAATGGGGAGTACTCGGAAAGGTCTGGTGTGGAAAGTGGGGTCCCCCCAAGGATCTGTCCTGGGACCAATCCTATTTAATTTATTCATAAACGACCTAGAGGATGGGATAAACAGCACAATCTCCGTATTTGCGGGCGATCCTAAATTAAGCGGGGCAATAACTTCTACACAGGATGTGGAAATCCTACAAGATGTCCTGAACAAAATAATGGGGTGGGCATCTACATGGCAAATGAGGTTTAATGTTGAAAAATGTAAGGTAATGCATTTGGGTGTCAGAAATATGAACTCAAGTTACTTACTAAGGGGAGAGCTCTTGGGGAAATCTAAGATTGAAAAGGACCTGGGGGTCCTAGTAGACGACAAGCTCAGCAATGACATGCAATGTCAAGCTGCTGCAAGCAAAGCCAACAGAATATTTGCATGTATTAAAAAGGTGATTTACTCCAGAGATAAAACAATAATTCTCCCTCTCTACAAGACTCTTGTCCGGCCGCATCTGGAGTATGCCGTCCAGTTCTGGGCACCGGTCCTCAGGAAGGATGTGCTGGGACTGGAGAGAGTCCAGAGAAGTGCAACAAAGGTAATAAAGGGACTGGAGGATCTCCGCTATGAGGAAAGACTGCAAGCATTGAACTTATTCTCTCTGGAGAAGAGACGCTTGAGAGGGGATATAATATCATTATGCAAATACCGTACTGGTATCCCTAGCATAGGGAACAAAGTTTTCAGTGAAAGGGAATATAAAAGGACTCACGACTCACGGCCATTCGCTAAAATTAGAAGAGAAGCTGTTAAACCACTTCTGGACCGGAAGATTTCCCCCCCTTAATGACCAGGCCATATTTTGCGATTCGGCACTGCATTACTTTAACGGACAACTGCGCGGTCATGCGACGTTGTACCCAAAAAATTTGGTGTCCTTTTTTTCCCCACAAATAGAGCTTTCTTTTGGTGGTATTTGATCACCTGTTTGATTGTTTTTTTTTTTTTTTGTGCTATAAACAAAAAAAGAGCGACCATTCTGAAAAAAAAAAAAACAATATTTTTAATTTCTGCTATATAACATTCTCAAAAAAAAATTTAAAAATCTAAATTTTTTAAACATTTTAGGCCAGTTTGTTTTCTGCTACATATTTCTGGTAAAAAGAAAATCACAATAAGCGTATTTTGATTGGTTTGCGCAAAAGTTATGACGTCTACTAACTACGGTGAAGATTTATGTAATTTTTATTGTTTTTTTTTTTTTTTATTTACTAGTAAAGGCGGCAATCTGCGATTTTTAGCGGGACTGCGACATTGCGGCGGACAGATTGGACCCCTGACATTTTTGACACTTTTAAGGGGACCAGTGATATTACTACAGTAATCAGTGCTAAAAATATGCACTGTTACTGTAATAATGACACTGGCAGGGAAGGGGTTAACATTGTGGGTGATCAAGGGGTTAAATGTGAGCCTAGGGGAGTGACTCTAACTGGGGGGGCGTGGCTTGTGAAATGATCAGAGGCCTGTGATCCTATATAGAAGGATCACAGGGGCTCTGTGATCATTCCAGGGAGAAGAACGGCCAGCTGTGTTTACAACAGCTGACCGTTCTTCTCTCTCAGCAGGGAGCGATCATTGGTGTCAGGTCGCGATCGGAGCCACCTGCCTCGTGCATCGTCTTTCCCGCTGCCTGCACACGACCGACGTAGGTCTACGTCGGTTCGCGCAGGAGGGCCGCACTGCCGCATTAAAAAGGCGGTGCTCGGTCTGGAAGCTGTTAACATTAAACTTCATAAAGGGTTCTATACCGTCAGAGCAGTAAGGATGTGGAATTCTCTTCCACAAGAGATTGTATCAGCAAGGAGCATCGATAGTTTCAAAAAACTATTAGATGGGCACCTTAACCACTTAAGCCCCAGCCCTATTTCGGACACTTTTTGTTTACAAGTTAAAACCAGTATTTTTTCCTAGAAAACTACTTAGAACCCCCAAACATTATATATATTTTTTTAGCAAAGACTCTGGAGAATAAAATGTCAGTCATTGCAATATTTTTTGTGACGCGGTATTTGCGCAGAGGTCTTTAAAACGCAATTTTTTTGGAAAAATTTTGAAAAATCACATTTCACTGCATTTAAAAAATACTAAACAGTAAAGTTAGCCCATTTTTTTGTATATTGTGAAAGATGATGTCACGCCGAGTAAATAGATACCCAACATGTTACGGTTTAAAATTGCGCCCCACCTTGGGATGATGACAAACTACGGTCAATAGAGATCTCAATAGGCGACGCTTTAAAGTTAGAGTGTAGCTCTTTTTTTAAATTATTGCTCACGCTCTGGCTATCGCGGCGATACCTCACATGTGTGTTTTGAACAGCGATTTCATTCGCGGCTCGACTTCCGTATACATTTTTTTTTTGTGTGCGAGCTAACGGTGACGGGGGCAGCTAAATTTTTTTTTTTTTTTGCTATTTATTTTATTTTTTAACTTTATTACAGGTTTTTTTTAAAAAAAAAATCTGATCACTTTTATTGCTGTCACAAGCAATGTAAACATCCCTTGTGACACCCATATGCAGTGACAGGTACTCTTTATGGAGGGATCGAGGGTCTAAAAGACCCTAGACCCCTCCACTACACTTCCATGTATGCAAAACGCCGAAAACGTCGTTTTTGCATACAGCCGTTTTTTAAATTTGCCGCCTTTTGCAGCACAGTAACCCGGAAGTGATGTCATGGACGCCGCCTCCGGGTTACGTCATTGGAGACCCGATCGAAGCCGTTTCCGGGTTTGATCGGGACTCCATCCAGCCGGCGGACGGGAGCCCTGAGCAAAGTCACGGAAGGCGGCGGGAGGGGGGGGACGTCCCCTCCCGCTCACTCGGGTAACGATCGAGCGGCTCCCGAGCCACATCGGTCGTTACCGATGGGAAGCCGACCGTTGGCTCTAAACCACGGTATCGGGATGGTGCCTCTAGCTAGAGGCATCATCCCGGTATACTACTGCAAAGTTTGCCGACGTACCCCTACATCACTTTGCAGTAAGTGGTTAATGACCACAACATACAGGGGTATACAATGTACTATTGACATACACACGCGCGCGCGCGCACACGCACGCGCGCGCACACACACACTCATCATAGGATGGACTGGTGTATTTTTTCCACCCTCACTAACTATTTAACTATGTAATCACTTTAAGACTAGGAACTAAATCAATCGGCTCCTAGTCTTCTGCTTTTGCAGAGCACTGACAGCAAGCAATATAAACGCAATACATAATAATGCTTTCGCACTGTGTTTACATCAGCGGTGAAATTAAGTCACAGAATTTCCTAATAAAATTTAGGCTCGGGCCAAGCAGAAGCATGTTTATCCATTCTCTCCCTGCAGGAGTAGCTACCGTGATTTATTAGGGCTCTGCACAAGGGCACCAAAATACTACATTTTAGGCATCAGGTTGTTTCTTTATTTACTGATCTGAATGCAGCCCATTGCTTTTAATGAGCCTGTACAAACAGGCACATAAGTATCAGTAAACTAGCATCATTTTAATTCATTTATTTAAATCAGTCAAAAGATCTGTAAAAAAAAAAATACAAACATCTGTGTTACCAGCCAGCATTTTACATGCTCACACATATCTCACACCTCCTCCTTGAAAAAAATAGTTACATAGTTATTCAGGTTGAATAAAGACACAAGTCCATCTAGTTCAACCGATAATAAAAAAAAAAAATCTTACAATTTTTAATATACACAATCCTATACCCACAGTTGATCCAGAGGAAGGTGAAATACCCCAACAAAGCATGATCCAATTTGCTACAGCAGGGGGGAAACATCCTTCCCGATCCCCTGAGAAGCAATCGGATATTCCCTGGATCAACTTTATCTATAAATATTAGTACCCAGTTATATTATGTTTAGGAAAGAATCCAGGCCTTTTTAAAGTAATCTACTGAGCTGGCCAGAACCACCTCTGGAGGGAGTCTATTCCACATTTTCACAGCTCTGTGTATAAACTTTTTTGTATTTTGAAAAATTTCCTCTAAACGTAAAGAGTGCCCCCTTGTCCTCTGTTATGACCTTAAAGTGAATAACTCATCACCAAGTTCACTATGTTGACCCCTTATGTGTTTGTACATGTTGATCATATCCCCCTTAATCTCCTCTTCTCAAGAGAGAATAAATTAAGTTCCTCTAATCTTTCCTCGTAGCTGAGCTCCTCCATGCCGCTTATCAGTTTGGTTGCCCTTCTCTGCACTTTTTCCAGTTCCCCAATATCCTTTTTGAGAACTGGTGCCCAAAACTGAACTGCATATTGCAGATGAGGTCTTACTAATGATTTGTACAGGTGCAAAATGATATCTCACGCTCTGGAGCCCATACTTCTCTTAATACAAGAAAGGACTTTGCTTACTTTGGAAACCGCAGCTTGGCATTGCATGCTATTATTAAGCTTATGATCTACCAAAACCTCCAGATCCTTCACCATGGATTCATCCAGTTGTACTCCCCCTATTATGTATGATGCATGCATATTCTTAGCCCCCATGTGCATAACTTGACATTTTATCAACATTAAACCTCATTTGCCACATAGTTGCCCAATTAAACAGTGCATTGCGGTCGGCTTCTAAGTTGGAGACATCCTGTAAGGAGGTTATTCCACTGCATAGCTTGGTGTCATCGGCAAGTTCTTAAATGGTAGTTTTAATATCAGACCCTATATCATTTATAAAGGTATTAAAAAGTAAGGATCCCAACACTGAACCTTGGGGTACACCTCTAATAACCTTTAGAACATTCAGAGTAAAAATAATTAACCACTACACTCTGAATTCTGTCTTTTAGACAGTTTTTTATCCATTTAAAAACTGATCTTTACAAGCCTGTAGAAAAGATTATAATATTTGAATATTTGGAATTCTGGGAACTAGAAAAAAATGTATGCTCATAAATGCGCATATACACATGTAAATGGGCACACAATATGGACTATACTTGCGTTTTTGGGCAGCAACTTTTCTGTTAAAACATCAGTAACGTGTGCAAGGACCCTTATGGTGATCTACTGTTGGGTGAGTGCAGCCAGAAATAATTACTAATAAAAGTGATCTGCTGCTGGAGAGCTGCACGGGGAAATTCGGCCGGGAAATTTCGTCCGACGACCGATCTGCCGATTTTCGGCTTGTTAGTATGGTGCTTTCGACAGCCGACTCCGACTTTTCGGCTGACAAAATCCTGGTGTGCAGGCATTACAAATTTTTGTCCTCCGTCAAAACACGTCCGATTTTCGTCTCATTAGTACAGATTTCGATGGGGAAAAATCTTATGAGCAAGACTAGGTATGCTCAGAGATGAAAGAACACATAGAAAGCAATCCAACACATGACATCACTTCTGAAGTAGAATTCTGTCGTACGCGAAAATTTGTGTGCAGTCTAGAGCACATTCCCACCAACAGACACGACTCTGGACAAAAGACGGACGACCGGTCGGCGGAAATTCGTTGCGTGTGTACGGGGCTTTAGTCTTCAATGACTAGATCAAGCACCCCTAAGAATAAAAAGAGTCGAAAAAAAAAGGATGATATTAAACTGAAGCTAAACTATGTCTAAATGTATAATCTTAACTCAGAGAAGTACTTTCCATTGTTCCCAGCCTCCAAATCTCAATTTTTTCCTTTTTTTTGTTTGCTGCTGTGTTGCAACTTTCTGAAAGAGCATAGCTAAAATTGCTCTCCATGGTTCTACTATATGTAGCCAAGTGGCCACAGTAGCAGTGCACATAATCACAATGAGATGCTTTGCCCATTCCAAAAAAAATGAATTTAGAGGATAGGAGAGGTTCAGGAGCTTAAGAAGGATGTTACAAGGAGGCAGAAAAATACAGTTTAAAGAACAGTGGATTAAATGGTATTAGATTATTATTATTAGGGTACATACACAGTGGTGCACAAGTTACTATCTGTGATGGAATGCACAGTAAAACATACATGTCTGCAATAATGCAACACAAAATGTATGAAAACCTTAAAGGAAGACCCATTATAGGAAGCATCAGGGGACAGAGTCACATGTGGCATGGGAGAGAATGTGTCTGTCACACCTATCTGCTAAAGCTTTAATATAGATCAGGCATGTCCAACCTGCGGCCCGAGGGCCGCATGCGGCCTGGAACCACAGGCAATGCGGCCCACTGCCCCCTGACAATTATTATTTTTTTGCTGGGGATGAAGGAAGTCGAGTTGGGGGCATGGCCACAGTGGCTTCCAACTAACTGTAGAGGCTGCCTCGGAGGGAAGGGGAGCGCTGCCGGATTACAAGCAGATCGGGGATCTCCTGCTTACCCAGCGGTCGCTGTCATAGGAAGCCCCGCTTCCTGGACCAGCTCCTATGACAGACAGCACATTGGTGACTTCTATCATAGGAGCTGGTCCAGGAGACAGGACTTTGTATGACAGCGGTCGCCGGGTAATCGGGAGATCCCCGCTCTGTGTAATCCAGTGGCTCTCCTCTCTCTTCATTGCAGACTGCATTGGATGGGCACGCACTGGTGAGGCTGCATTGGATGGGCATGCACTGGTGAGGCTACATTGGATGGGCACTGATCAGGCTGCATTGGATGGGCATGCACTGGTGAGGCTGCATTGGATGGGCCCTGATCAGGCTGCATTGGGTGGGCATGCACTGGTGAGGCTGCATTGGATGGGCACTGATCAGGCTGCATTGGATAGGCATGCACTGGTGAAGCTGCATTGGATGGGCATGCACTAGTGAGGCTGCATTGGATAGGCATGCACTGGTGAAGCTGCATTGGATGGGCAGTGGTGAGGCTGCATTGGATGGGCACTGATGAGGCTTCATTGGATGGGCACTGATCAGGCTGCATTTGATGGGCACGCACTGGTGAGGCTGCATTGGATGGCACGGTTTAGGCTGCATTGGATGGGCACGCACTAGGCTGCAAGTGCCGTGCGATCCCCCGGCTGCCGCAGGAGGCTGCCATCAGTGATAGAGCCGCTGCTTCCTGTATAGTTCCAGCTCTGTCACAGGCGGAGTGATATGAAATGATCCTGTGACAGGAGCCATACAGGAAGCAGCGGCTCTGCTCTCTACTGCAGCTGCTGCTTCCTCCAGCCTTACACAATGTCATGACCAGCAGTACCCACACGACCAGCATTACCCGCCAGCAGTAATTGCCAGCAGTAACCACACCAGCAGTAACCGCCAGCAGTCTGCAAAATAAGTAGAAAAGGTATGTGCATTAGTGTGTGTAAATTGTTGCAATATGTTTTTTAATAACCAGTTGTGTTTTGTCATAATATGTCATGTCCTTGTTCATACATGTATGAATAAGGACATGACATTTTCTGGCTGCCTAAGTCATATGTGCTAGGGGTGCAACTATTCCCCAGCCCATAACTGTAGACCCTGATCTGTAGAGGCTGATCACTTCAAATCACTGAAGTGGTCATAGTGGTTAGAGTGTTTCTTTAAAATCTCTCAGAAGACGTAAACCTCTGTATACTGATTGCTTTTCATTTGATCATCCTCTAGTTGTGTTAAATTAGTGCAGGGGAGGGGGGGCGTGGCGCGGCGCGGGAAGGGCGTGGCAGCGTTTTATTGCTTATATACCTTTAACTATAGTATAATTTTATATGCAGCCCGAGAAAATTTCTCTACACTCAATGTGGCCCAGAGAAGCCGAAAGGTTGGACACCCATGATATAGATGGTAGGGTGTAGTTCCTGTTGGCACTCCTAGATATTTTCCTCTTTAGAATTATAGTTTAGTACTTTCTTGAAGAGTTTCGCCTAGGAGGATCGTAGACAGTTCTGGCAGCTACTCTAAATTGTCTACCCAGGGGTATAAATAGGGGGTGGGGTCTCTACTCTTAGCCAGAATTTGTGGTGAGAGGAGAGAGAGGAACTACTTTTGGTGAAGGAAAATTCCAGGGCCTGTAGAAAATTGACAATGTTGGCTGTCCATGGAGCAGCCTTCCAATTTGAGGGAACACCATATGTTTTATCCTCATAGTGGGCCATGCCAGGATGCTGGAATAGTCTCTTGAGAGGACACCCAGATGTGGGCAGAGAGATCTGGGTATCCTGGTGGCAACAAAAATAATTAGGGGAATGGAGGACATCAGCTATGAGGAAAGACTACAAGCATTGAACTTCTTCTCTCTGGAGAAAGACGCTTGAGGGGGATATGATATCAATGTACAAATACTGTACTGGGGATGACCCTAGCATAAGGAACAAACTTTTCAGAGAAAGAGAATACAATAAGACACATGGCCACTAAAACTAGAGGAAAAACGGTTTAACCTTAAAATACGTAAGGGGTTCTTTACTGTCAGAGCAGTAAGGATGTGGCATTCTCTTCCACAAGCAGTAGTATCAGCAGGGAACATCGATAGTTTCAAAAAAACTATTAGATGGGCACCTTAAAGACCACAACATACAGGGGTATACAATGTACGGTTAACAGCAAACATACACACACATCATAGGTTGAACTGGATGGACTCATGTCTTTTTTTTAACCCCACAAACTATGTAACTATGTAAAAAATCATTATGCAGAACTCTAAACTGTGTGGTAAAGGACATTACTATGATATAATGTACTGCTATGACCATATTGAAGTGTGCTGTTATGACACCTGTTGCACAAGTAGAAGAAAAGTTCTAGCAAATAATTAAGTTCCATTAATCTAAGAGGAGGTGCTGAAATGGTTGCTTATATCTGAGGATCAAGAGGTATGTGAGTAGACCTGGTTGACAAGGGGGCTGGTGGCGGTCAGAAAAAGGTGGGCCAGCCTACCCATTGGTGGTGACAAGTCTTCTGACTGGAGGAGCAATGAAACCCATGTACCTGGGCCAGCTGTGTGGCTTGGCCACCAATGGACCTGACCAGGAAACACAAAACCAGGGCCCCTACAACTTAGGCACCTTTCAGACAGGCGTTCTGATCAGGTCCACCTGTCAACTTATCAAGTGGACCTGATCAAAAGGTCCAGTTATCCCCATGGACAATTGGATGTAAATGGACATTTGTCTGTTTACACCTGCCTACCTCAGGGTCTGATCAGACTTGCTAGACCTGCTATAAAAAAAACAAAAAAAAAAAAAAAAAAAACAGGAAAGCACACCACCCTCTAATGTTAAAGAGGAGCAGATCAGAAGTAGCTGGGTGTAAATGGATAGTGGGGTCCCTTGCCCACAGAGCAGAGTGGGCTCTGCCTGTGTCCCCTCTGCAGACACTGAGTAGACCATGATGTGTCCTTTTGCCCGCTCTGCTCTGATCAGTAGGGGATTAGCTCACAGATACCCTGCTGATCGCAATGGAATCCGCCCTGTGGGAAAGGGCCTTAGTTGTGAAGTTAAATGTTAGCCTCCTGACAAAAGCCTGGTAGGCTGCTAAGTGTAAGCTGGAGTATGGGCCATGGTTTTCCAACCAACCTTGTTACAATTATTCACATAAGCTCCTAGCGAGGGAACTGGCTTATCATCAGCAGCTAGAAGGTTCTACACATTCACTACTAATAAATCTTGTTGTGGTTCAGCAAAAAGCACAGCATAGTGAGGCTTATGAGTTTGCATACGCACGTGAACTTTAATGGCATCCCAGTCTTAGTCTGTAGGGTTCAATATTAAGGTGGCCCACCCCTTTCAGCTATAACAGCTTCAACTATTCTGGGAAGGCTGTCAACAAGGTTTAGGGGTGTATCTATGGGAATGTTTGACCATCCTTCCAGAATCGCATTTGTGATGTCGGGCACTGATATTGGACGAGGGTGCCTGGCTCGCAGTCTCCACCCTAATTCATCCCAAAGGTGTTCTTTTGGGTTGAGGTCAGGACTCTGTGCAGGCCACTCAAGTTCCTCTGCCCCAAACCTGCTCATCCATGTCTTTATGGACCTTTCTTTGAGATGACTGGGATGCCATTAAAGTTCATGTGTGTGTAAAGGCAGGCGTCCCAATACTTTTGGTAATATAGTGTATACATGCATTGGTACCCCACCAAACGTAAAATGTTCTATTTTTTTCTTCTTTGGCTCTGAATACATGCTGCATTAGGGATCTTTAGGCAACTGTGTTCATTGTCCTATAGACAACAATATACTTGTGTGTTCAGATCTGTGAAAAAGAAATGCTACATGGCTACAAACGTAGTGTTTTTTGGATTTTCTTTTTTTTTTTGCCCGTGCCCGTGTGAAGAGGCGTTACATGCCTGGTTCCTGGCAAAGAAAGAAACGAGTTCCTGCGGAGAACTTCCTTTGAGGAAATCAACACATGACTTCCTTTAGATACTAGTAACCCCTTCATCACCATCCACTTTTGTTAAGGAGATGTAATGGAACAAACTCTGCAAAATAGCATATGTGTAATATACAGTGGTGGGATTCAAAAATTTTAGTAACCAGTTCCGACTTTCCCAGCAGAATGACCAGCGTGCCCCCTTTCAATGCACAGTGACCAGCGTGCCCCCTTTCAATGCACAGTGACCAGCGTGCCCCCTTTCAATGCACAGTGACCAGCGTGCCCCCTTTCAATGCAGAGAGACCAGCGTGCCCCCTTTCAATGCACAGTGACCAACGTGCCCCCTTTCAATGCACAGTGACCAGCGTGCCCCCCTTTCAATGCAGAGAGACCAGCGTGCCCCCTTTCAATGCACAGTGACCAACGTGCCCCCTTTCAATGCACAGTGACCAGCGTGCCCCCTTTCAATGCACAGTGACCAGCGTGCCCCCCTTTCAATGCAGAGAGACCAGCGTGCCCCCTTTCAATGCACAGTGACCAGCATGCCCCATTTCAATGCACAGTGACCAGCGCTGCGTGCCCCCCTTTCAATGCACAGTGACCAGAGTGCCCCCTTTCAATGCACAGTGACCACAGCATTGCCCCCAATCATTGCAGAGTTCCACAGCATTGCCCCCAATCATTGCAGAGTGCCAGCCACAGCATTGCCCCTAATGATTGCAGAGTGCCAGCCACAGCATTGCCCTCAATGATTGCAGAGTGCCAGCCACAGCATTGCCCTCAATGATTGCAGAGTGCCAGCCACAGCATTGCCCCAATGATTGCAGAGTGCCAGAGTCAGCATTGCCCCCAATGATTGCAGAGTGCCAGCCACAGCATTGCCCCCAATGATTGCAGAGTGCCAGCCACAGCATTGCCCCCAATGATTGCAGAGTGCCAGCCACAGCATTGCCCCTAATGATTGCAGAGTGCCAGCCACAGCATTGCCCCCAATGATTGCAGAGTGCCAGCCACAGCATTGCCCCCAATCATTGCAGAGTGCCAGCCACAGCATTGCCCCCAATCATTGCAGAGTGCCAGCCACAGCATTGCCCCCAATCATTGCAGAGTGCCAGCCACAGCATTGCCCCAAATTTCAGAGTGCCAGCCACAGCATTGCCCCAAATTTCAGAGTGCCAGCCACAGCATTGCCCCCAATTGCAGAGTGCCAGCCACAGCATTGCCCCAAATTGCAGAGTGCCAGCCACAGCATTGCCCCCAATTGCAGAGTGCCAGCCACAGCATTGCCCCAAATTGCAGAGTGCCAGCCACAGCATTGCCCCAAATTGCAGACTGCCAGCCACAGCATTGCCCCCAATTGCAGAGTGCCAGCCACAGCATTGCCCCCAATTGCAGAGTGCCAGCCACAGCATTGCTTCCAATTGCAGAGTGCCAGCCACAGCATTGCCCCCAATTGCAGAGTGCCAGCGATCCCCCCGCGAGACCCATGCACTTACCTCACGGACGGTCTCGCAGTCGCAGCTTCTCTTCAGCCCCCGGCTCCCCGCGTCTCCGAGTCCTCAGTCCTCCCGCGGCGCCTCCTCCTCATCCAATGGCACGGTGTTTGCCTTTCGGCCAATCAGGAAGCGGGAGGACCCGCTCCCTGATTGGCCAGGAGGAGGATCCGTGTGACAATAGCGAATTCTCATTCGCTATTGTCACAGAATGGGCGGGTCGGGACGCACTGCTCTGCCCCCCGGCCGCCACGTCTGGCCAAACGCGGGACATTCAATTGTACTGCGCGTCCTTAGACGCGCAGAGGGATTCAGCCGGTTCTGCGAACTTGCAGAAAGTTAGCAACCGGTTCTATGGAACCGGTGCGAACCGGCTGAATCCCACCACTGGTAATATAACATATGATGTGGATAAAGCTAGAGATAACACAGATGTAGTAGAGATGTAGAGACATGTCCGCTGACATCCGACCCGATCCGATCCGTCAAATCTGGACGGATGGAAACCCTATTTTCCATCCGTCCAGCGGATCGGATCGGATGGCATCGGATGAGAACGGAACGACGGTCCGTTCCCATCCGATTTCCCCCATAGAGATGCATGGGGAACTGACAACTGTGTCTCCACACACAGCGCGGAGACACAGCTGTCCTCCTGCTGCTCAGCGGGGGATCGGCGGCTCGATCCCCCGCTGAGAAAAACGGACTCCGTCCAACGGACGGAGTGTGTGAAAGAAGCCTTAGAGTGAGAAGAGTGAGAATCAGAGGACAAAAGTATGACCTCAAATTGACATCTGTACACAGAGAAAGGAAAGCAAAAGCCAGATGTGTTTTGTATTCATACCATCAGTGTGTAGTTGGCACATTGTGTGCTTAGTAGATGATGGCTTGTGTTTACTGTTTGATACGAAAACACAATTTTTATGAAGGTGTAAAGAGTTAATCTAGCTGTGTTCGCTTTTGCAAGAGAACTACAATTTTTTGATAATTGGGTGAAAGCAAGGGTGTAGGAACCCACACAAATCTGGGGGGGACAGCATTTTTACTCGCCAGGTATATGCTTTTTCAGTAAACTGCGAGAGAGAGAGTGTGTGTGTGTGCGTGCGTGTGTGCGTGCGTGTGCATGAAAAAAATATAGACTATATACACATTACAGAGAACACTATACTACAAGAGAGTACAACTACTACCTGGAGGATATATACCTTACTATATACATATTACAGGGACCAATATATATAGAAAGGTATATCCTCCAGGACAGAGTTGTCTGTCTCTTGTGTCATCGATTCCATCATTATCATTCCCAGCCATGATGATGAGAGAGTTAAAAAAATAATATATATCATCAGATTCATTGCATTCAGCCTGGCAGGCTGTGGGCCGTGGCAGCCTTACCTTTACAACGGCTCAGCTGCACATGGGAGGAGGTGGGTGGAGGCGGAGCCAGTTGGGTCGAGACGGAGCTGGTGGGAGGAGAGGAGGACGAGCCGACGAGGAGGAGGATCCTCCTCCGAGTCCTCCGCTGCGGCGCCGTGCATCCTGGGTCTGCTCTGCTAACGTCACTGGTTGCTAGATGCCAATCGGGCTGGCCTTAGCAACCAGTGTACACTGCAGTCAGACTCAAGCCACGGCCGCCGCCGCCGGCGGGCGAAAGCAATAAGGGGGGGGCCCGGGCCGGTGGACAACATAACGGGGGGGGGGGGCCCTAGACCACCAGGGACAAAGACGGCCCTGCTAAACTGGGGGGGATTTCACCATACCTGTCCCCCCCGCATTATTTCCTGGGGGGGATGTGTCCCCCCCCCCCCGGTTCCTACGCCCATGGGTGAAAGGTTTTCTTATTTGTGTGTAGAGTTTTGCAAAAATAGCCAATAGGTACAAAAAATGTGCTTAAGCAATCAGAAAAAACTATATTAGAGACTTAGCTTACTAAAAGTGACTGACACAACTGCTGGTTGATAAATTCTGATCAATGACATTACTTTTTGATATTTATTAATACATTTACTGATTGCTCCTGTATTCAATTATTGGTGATTTTTGTATTCAATTATAGGGGATATTTGTGATGGTGCTATAGCAACACCTGCCCAAATTCCCCTTCCTACGACAGCAAAAACATAAAAATAAATCTCATGATTAAAGGTTTTTGACATATTCCAGATATTCAGGTTTAGCAATACTGGAGGAGGTTTCATGCACATACATGCTCCTTTATTCTGTGATTTTATAAAAGTATCATAATCAAAGGACAGCAGTATGTGCTGTCCTACAACACCAATACTTTTTGATTGCGTGTTCCTGATAATGATTTGGTTCATGCTTAGTAAATCAGTGTGGATCTGCAGCACTAACACCACAATAGTCATCCAGGATCAGTCTAAAATATGTGAATATTTATTACGGAACAACAATCCAAACAATCAACTCCCCCTCATGCTACCTTCTTTTAAAAAAGTAAATAGATGCAATAGAACATTTTGCTGTTACTGTGGTCAGCTTCCCCAATATTAACCATAATTTGCCATGGTTAAATCTAAAATTCAACCTTGGGCTTGTCTACCTTTGGGAGTGATGGAACACATAGATTTAATAAAAATGGTATTCCTCTCCAAGATACTGTATGTATTATGGAACTCTCCAGTATACTTACCTCTGAATACTTCACATCCATAGAGGCCTTATTTACACCGTTTGTTTGGAGGGACAGTAGACATAAACTACCCTGGCTTACGCTAAAAAATCCTCGTAATCTCGAAGAAGCAGCTCTTCCAGATTTCAGTACATGAGGAAGGCAGCGCATGAACCACACCGGGATGCAATGGATAAGAAAGTCAGGTGAACATCCAGTATAGAAACGGTTAACAGTTTATTGGTATTGATAACCGAAAAACAAAGTACATAAAATGCTTACATCCCCCTGGGCTGGAGTGGAAAAGGGCACCTGGCAGCAAGCAACACGAGTGTGAGGAGGTCAGTCTCCCAGGACTGCTGAGCAGTGTGTGCACTAAGCTGGAAACCAGCCGGCGCGAGGATGAAAGGACTCTGCTGTAAGTTCCGTAGCGGTGACAGCAGCCGGACAGGCGCCACTTGCGGGGAAGTACCAGGAACCAGGGTAAACCACAAGCTATATGGTTGCCATGACTACATGTTTCGCGCTATGTGCTTTATCAAGTCAAGCCATTAGTTGGCTAACAGCAGAACAACCGCTGGGGAGCCTCACAGGCTTACTTCTATCCCTCCACCCTACAAGCATCCCAGGAGCGCCTGGTTTGTTAACATTGCTTTGTCTTCCAGATTTCAACCTTTTACCACATAGCCTCCCAGTTGTCCCAATTATGCCATATTGACAAAATAGGCAGAGGTTTAACACCCTTTTATGCCCTAAATGGTCACAATTGACCTCTGATCCTCTCTGTGCTTTTGCAAGCGGTATAAGGGGAGCTGAAGCTGTGGGAAATTGTAAGTCCCTACTATAACACTACAGACGTATCTGGGATTTGGCCTCTGATAAACTAAATATCCCCTAATGTAACGATCATACTCCCCTATGGCACAACACAATACTCTCTGAGTTTCTCCTAATCTCTGATTCAGATATCTGGGCTGTGAGAAGGATATACTATTTATCCCACCTTCTTTCATCTGGAAGCATCAAAATATTTGATTGGCTAAAAGCTGAATTCACTTTACCCAACCACATGTTCTTCAGATATCTACAAGTTTGCATGCCCTCCAGACTCAATTCACCTCAACAATACCACAGTCAGCCCCAAATTCCATAATGGAAGTGGTTAAAAGTGCGGAATCTCAGAAACAAATTTCTATTTTTTACAGCATGTTACTTCTTCCCACCTCTTACAAACTAGCCTATGGGATTAAATCACGTTGGGAGGATGATGTGGGGACAATGATGAGGAGTTGAGTAAAGTTGTAGACACGTGTAAAGTTGTGTCTCCCAAACTTTTAGATCGTTTATGCCAAATTTATATTTTACACCGAGCATATCCTGCTCCCCTTAGACTGGCTATATTCCGGAGAGGACATAGTACAAACTGTCTTATGTGTTCCCGGGATGTGGGTAGGATCTACCACCTAATCTGATCCTGTCCGAAGATACAGGGTCTTTGGTTGAAAATTGTTAATTTTCCTTATGACACCATGGGCTCTTTATTAACCCAACACCCAAAGTAGTGTCTGTTGGGAATATTCTCGATTCGGACATGGATAAATTTACTAAGCTATTCCTGCATGAAACTCTATTTTCTGCTAAAGTGATAGCAAGACAATGGATTAGGTCTACACCCCCTCAGTTTAGTGATTGCATGCTAAATAACACTTTACAATAGAATAAATTCTTCTATATTAATATAGGATGCCCGACCAAATATAATAAAATATGGGATAGAGATGGTTACAGGCAGCTGAAACGTGTGATTAAAAGTAATGTGACCTCTGGGAGGTCTTCCTGGTCTCTCACTAATGTTATATGAGAGTTTGTAGAGTACGCTACATTGTTTTGTGTATATATATATACATACAGACTTTTTTTCTTTTTCTGTACCTTGCTGTACCTGATATATTCTGGGGACAATAAAAACTCTAATATATGACCTATGTTGGAAGCACATTTTGTCTTGGACTTCGTACGCCTAATGTGATCCTATGTTTATACCTAATTCAATAAAAGCTATTGATAATAAAAAAATCTGAATTAGGATTTTAAGCCCCCCCCCCCCCTTATTCCAGTGCCCAAAGACAGCTAACAAAAAACAAACAAAGGGCGCACTGGCCTAGCGCATTATCCTCAATAAATAATGCGCTAGGCCGGTGTGCCCTTTGTTTGTTTTTTGTTTGCAGTACATGTTGGACTACCCCGGTCCTATAGGGAAGCAAGGCCGTGGCCATTTAAAATGCCATATGTGAGTCCCGTGGAAAGAGTGGTTGAGGAGCTCGGGTTCTGTGCACAGGAGAAAGTTGTTATAATACACTATTTTGTTTTGGAGCAGCCCAAAGACAGGTGCCTGCTTGGGCTTAACCGCATTTGTCTTGTTGCACTCAAGCACAGGCTCAAATCCCAGATACTACAGAAGCAAGGGGCCCTGGCAATGAGCAGTGTGTGGCAATGGGCATTGTTTGTCCTGCTGCAGCGTTCCTGAAGTAAAGGTACAGTAAGTGAAGGTACACTGTTATTGTACCTATTGTCATTGCCACATATTGTAACGATTGTCCATTTATTGCCTACTGTATATATTGTCACGATAGGTATTTGCACCAGGGGTAGTTGATCCAGGAAATGTCTGATTGCCTCCTAGTTAATCAGGGAGGAATTTTATTCCCTGCTGGAGCAAATTGAACCATGCTTTATTGGGGTTTTCCCTTCCTCTGGATCAACTGTGGGTATAGGTGTGTGTGTGTGTGTGTGTGTGTGTGTGTGTGTGTGTGTGTGTGTGTGTGTGTGTGTGTGTGTGTGTGTGTGTGTGTGTGTGTGTGTGTGTGTGTGTGTGTGTGTGTGTGTGTGTGTGTGTGTGTGTGTGTGTGTGTGTGTGTGTGTGTGTGTGTGTGTGTGTGTGTGTGTGTGTGTGTGTGTGTGTGTGTGTGTGTGTGTGTGTGTGTGTGTGTGTGTGTGTGTGTGTGTGTGTGTGTGTGTGTGTGTGTGTGTGTGTGTGTGTGTGTGTGTGTGTGTGTGTGTGTGTGTGTGTGTGTGTGTGTGTGTGTGTGTGTGTGTGTGTGTGTGTGTGTGTGTGTGTGTGTGTGTGTGTGTGTGTGTGTGTGTGTGTGTGTGTGTGTGTGTGTGTGTGTGTGTGTGTGTGTGTGTGTGTGTGTGTGTGTGTGTGTGTGTGTGTGTGTGTGTGTGTGTGTGTGTGTGTGTGTGTGTGTGTGTGTGTGTGTGTGTGTGTGTGTGTGTGTGTGTGTGTGTGTGTGTGTGTGTGTGTGTGTGTGTGTGTGTGTGTGTGTGTGTGTGTGTGTGTGTGTGTGTGTGTGTGTGTGTGTGTGTGTGTGTGTGTGTGTGTGTGTGTGTGTGTGTGTGTGTGTGTGTGTGTGTGTGTGTGTGTGTGTGTGTGTATTTTTTTTCTATTGGTTGAACTAGATGGACATGACATTTTTCAACCAGACTATGTTATTTATGTAACAATTGCCCGTTTGTTGTTTTTATGGTGTCATGATTTGTTGCCTATACAGTATATTGCCACAATTGCTCATGCACTGCCTATGTTTTGACATGATTTTCTTTTTATTTACCTGCATATTGTAACTGCTCAATTGTAGTATGGGTATGCCCTTTTAAAGCCTTTGTATTGTCAAGTCTACGCAGTTTCTTTAGCGGACAGTATTATTATAAATTAATCCTTGCCAAACCTTTCAGGCCTGTCACTATCCAACCACAGGATCATTAGCCCAATATTTCCATATTATGTGTGCCAGTATTAAACAAATGCTTACAGTTTAGTTTGGCATGCTACGAACATTGATATTAGCCAAGTTCCCAAGATATTCACCAGGTTCCCAGGAGTTAGGGCCAGTTTACACCACATGCAGTCCAGTGCTTTTATTCTGCATCAAAAATTGCATTGAAAGTAGGTTGTATGGCTTTTAATGGCATAATTCACGCCAGTGCTTGCAATTCTAGTGCGTTCCAGTTCCAGAAAAAAAAGTAGAACATGCTGTATTTTTCCTGCACTGGACTGTACTGGAATGCTTTAAAACGCATCAAAATGCACTGGAACGCACATGGTCTTATTTAAGGTTAAGAAAAAAGAGGGGGAAACATGAACTGGATTGCATCAAAAGCGCAGCAAAAACGCATTAAGAACACACAGGAATACATAAAAAAATGCATCAAAAATGCACATGCAGAAAAGCATCTGGAACTCATCTGGACTGCATTCTTTGGTGCGAACTAGCCCTTACTACACCTGGCCGTATGATCCCATTAAATAAAAAAACGACCTTTGCTTGGAGAAGAGGGGCAAACAAACAGCTCTGATCTAATAGAGATACTGTAAAAGTAGAAACTAAGTCTAATACTATAAATAGCATGGATTTTTGTTTTTAATTCTCTTAACTCAGGTACTGAAGTAAACTAGGGCTTTGTATGATTGCTGTTTATGCTTTAGTTAACACCACACTTGTTATGGAGAATTCAACCATAACTCACAATGGGATTTTCTGTCTCTTCTTGTTTAAAATGTCAACATATTTTGTAGCCAAGCCCAAAAATAGATGTTGTGCAACTTTCTACTTGAAATAGACTATGAAATAGATTAGCATGTGCACAAATCCAGTGTTTTTTTTACATGAAACAACAAACTTTTAGCAAATCATGAAATGTATTGTTTGTACTGACCATGGTAATAATTACAGTGGCCTTTTCTATGTAGGCGGTTCTTCCACTGGTAAAAGCTATATGGCTAGAAGTGTGAAATAAGATTTTCTGTGCATGGATATATAATTAGGAACTGTTTAGATCAAAAGGTTGCAGTCCTTATAGTTGATATGTATAATGACATTTGGTACAATCTGTAATCATAAACTGGTACACGATCACAAGTGACTTTCCAGCCTATGTCCTTTTGGGAGATTGCAACTGAGTCTCATGGGGGGGGGGGGGGGGGGTATCTAGCATAGGTTACAAATTTGGCAAGACAGCCTCAGTGCAATGCTGAGACTATGCCTTGGTCTGAAACAGAGGAACACACATGCCCTATTCCAATGGGGAGACTGCAACTGGGCAACTGAGTCTGAAATTGAAGACCACACATGCCCCCATCAAATGGAGAGACTGCAGCTGGGTCTGAAATGGAGGACCACATCTGCCCCAGTTGAAAGATGAAACTGCAAAAAGGTCTGAAACAGGGATCACACATGCCTCAGTCCAATGATGAGACTACAACTGGGTCTGAAATGGAGGGCCACACATGTCCCTGTCCAATGTGGAGAATGAAACTGAGTCTGACATGGAGGACCACACATGCCCCAGTCGAAAGATTTAAACTGTGAATAGGTCTGAAATGGAAGACCACACATGCCCCAGTCAAATGATGAGACTGCAATTGGGCCTGAAATTGGGGACCACACATGCCCTTGCCTCTTCTACCACTAGTTACAGACCGCCTCAAGCAGGTCAACTCCCAGCTTTTTAGCCCCATAAATGTTTTTTATTGAAAATTTAAGCAGGAAAATGCATGACAGTGCCAAAAATCGTATTGTATGCTGGGAGATGGTACAGAATATATAAATATAGCAATATTAATCAACATTAGCTATTTTAAAGCACAGTACCTATTTGTGTAAATGGTACTGAAAATTTGGCAGTACAACTGTTATAGTAGTACAATATATAACAGTCTATGCATAGAAAGAACGATTTATTGGTGTTATCATAAAACATAGAAGTGCAATATTCAGAAGACTGCAAGTCCAAAGCATCTGTCGCACCTTAATAAAGGTGAGGTAGTTGGTCATCTAATAAGAAAAAGTGAAGAATGACAATCACCTCAATTGAGGGGTCTATCATCTCCCCAGTCAGAGGAAGAAAGCCATTAATTAAAAGCTGATAATGCCACCAGGACAGTACTGTGTGAAAAAGGATATAGAGGAAAGAAAAGAGAAAACGAAAATTGTAAGAGAGAGAGAAGGGGAGGAAAGTTGGGGAGAGAAGAAATGGGTTTTGGGGATGTAAGGGGTAGAGTGAACTTGCACCTTCAGCTAGCCATCTGAGTGTTTTTTAGGGTTTTTTCCCTGCACCTGACTATTCCGAATGTGCAGAATCCCAATATTTGTAACTGCATCTGTTCACATTTCAATGCTCATTCGCTTGCATGCTCGATGCCCTACACTCAGTGAAGTACTTTATCTATTTTTGAGCAAAATCAGGCAATTTGTGGCCCCTATACTTCAATGGGAGCACCTGTAAACATGCAACATACATGTAGTCAAACATTTTTGGTCCCTGAAAAATGTATCTTCTTCTCTAGATCTGCTCTTCTGTCCTTGCCCAGTCCAAAAACAGATACCTGAAGCTTGATACATGTGCAAAAATACTAACACTAAGCCTGTAAAATTCTGTCAAAAGTCCCACAAACCCCCCTAAATCACCAATCTCTTCTCAGGGGTGCATGCAGGCTCACAGCTTTTTACCACTATAAGAAAAACATTGACGAACCTCACTGTGCCTCCAGATGTCAGAGGCAGGAATCTGTTGGTACACTGCAGTGTTCTTCACCATGACACAACTCAGCCCGGCCCCGCACTATGTCTACTTGATTTTATGTCACACCATTTTCCTTCTCCCTCTACCAATGAAGAGTAAAGCAAAGGACTCCAATCATGAAAAGGCCTTCCCTAGTTTACTTTTCTGAGAATTTACATACTAAGGAGGAACTCTGAACTAGATCCATCTCAATAAGCAAATTCTAAAATTCTATTTGATCTGAATTTTATTTTTCACAGTTTGAGAAGGGTTTTATCTGGCATTGCGCACATATTTAATTGCCTACTATTCACTGCTTAGTCAGAACGCTTGTATACACTACCCAGCACTGGTTCCACAAGGAATAAATTCATTAACAACTAGCCATGGAATATAATTTAAAAAATCCAATGGGAAACTTGTAGCATTAAAAATAAGGGAAATTAAATCTTTATACTACCTATAGTATGTTTATTTGTATACACCTGTCTTGTGTATGATACGATTTTAGTGGTTAACCTCAGGGAGAAGGTTGAATTTACCAAAATTACAATAGCAATTTATAAGGGTGTGCAAAATTAACCAAACCAATTTCCCTCCTTCTCTTTCCCAAATAAGGGGGAATGTCAGTATCCTTAAAGTGGTAGTAAACTCTGTAATAGTTGTGTGCATTGGGCCCTATCAAGGCTGTATCTAACATCCATTTTGTTCATGAGACAGTTGCCTTTTACCTGAATCCACATTTCTGTCTGGAGACTCTAATAAAAATGTCAGACTAAACAGGCTTGCGTACCCCGAGTTGTAACAGATACCCTGTCGTAAAACCTATAGTATATGTCATATCCCATGAAATATTAACGGCGCAGCCAAAGTAAGAACATATTTACTTTTTTTAGTTAGTAACATTTCCAAACCAGTCCAAACACCCCTATGGCAGACCATATGGGGAACCAATGGAACCCCCTTAGCCTCCTAGGTAAAGTGGAAATTGAAAACCTGTCATATACAGTATATATTCATTCCAAAGCGAATTTCATGCTGCATAATAATATGTATTTTAGCAAACTGTAAACTGTGGGTATTTAGAGATATTACTATCTATAGAAAACTGTATCTGGGACTTGGTCATGAATGTGGGGACATCCCAGCAACCACCCTTTAGATGATTGGTCAGATGGTCTCTGTCAATAACCCCTTTGATGTGAAGTAAAGTGGAATGAAACCACATTTTGAGAGCTTTAGGGTAACATCAAACCAAGGAACACCTGTCAAGTCGTATGAGAACCAATGTACCATCTTGCTTGATTCATTTGAATTTGCTGAACCAGGACATTGTTAGGTATTCTTCATTTTTAACTCCATTTTTTTTTCTGTTGCATTATTCTCTCTTTGTTTCTTTGCAACACCCTTTTTCTGTAAATATTTTATTTGCACCATTTTTTACCTTTTTATTATTGAATCATATTTTAAAAAGTGTTAGGGTCCATGTACACGGGAAGCTGAAAATGGCCGTTTAGGAGCAGTTGGGCGTTTTTTTCAGAAGCCCCTGAACGCAGCTCCATGTTATCTTATCTGTCCATGTACACATGGTCGTTTACAGTCATTTGCAGGCAGTTGCGTTCAGGGACTTTTTTTAGAACGCAATTATTTGCGTTAGAACGTGTGTTTCCCAGCGTTTCAAACGCAGAAACGCGGCCGAACGTGACTAAACGTGACTGAACGTGATGAACCTACGTTCAGCCACGTTATACGTTTTTTTTCTTCCATTCAAAATCAATGGTTCCCTATGGGAGCCTATTGATTTGAATGGAAGTCACACGCGACCTGCACTGTGAGAATCTTGAGGGGGAACTCCACGCCAAAAATGGGAAAAAAACTGCATGGGGGTCCCCCCCAGGTTCCAAACCAGGCCCTTCGGGTCCGGTATGGAATTTGAGGGTAGCCCCACGCCGAAAAAACGGCGTGGGGTCCCCCCCAAAATCCATACCAGACCCTTATCCGAGCATGCAGCCCGGCAGGCCAGGAAAGGGGAGGGGAAGAGCGAGCGGCCCCACCCCCCCTGGACCACACCAGGCCACATGCCCTCAACATGGGGGGGTGTTGGTGCTTTGGGGCAGGGGGAGCTCTGCACCCCCCACCTCAAAGCACCTTGCCCCCATGTTGATGAGGACAAGGGCCTCATCCCCACAACCCTGGCCAGTGGTTGTGGGGGTCTGCGGGCAGGGGGCTCATCAGAATCTGGAAGCCCCCTTTAACAAGGGGGCCCCCCAGATCCCGGACCCCCTCCCTATGTGAATGGGTATGGGGTACACTGTACCCCTACTCATTCACCACATAAAAGGCAGTGTATGGAAATAACGACAGGAGACGTTTTGGAAAGTTTATTAAAAATCTTCATCCGGCTCTTCTTGTCTTCTCCTCTCCGGGGTCTTCTGGTCTTTTGCTGTCCATTCTTCTTGTGTTCTCCTCTCCGGGGTCTTCTGCTGTCCTCTCTTCTTTTCTTCTCCTCTCCGGTCTTCTGCTCTTTTGCTGTCGGCTCTTCTTCTTCCTCCGGTCCTCCTCCGACGACGTCTCCGGTAATTATGCCGGTCTCCGGTCTCTGCAGCTTATTATATAGCCATTAGGGGCGTGGCCCAATGACGTCATCGGGAGGCCCCGCCCCCTCATGTCACAGATGACGTCATCTGTGACATGAGGGGGCGGGCCTCCCGATGATGTCATCGGGGCCACGCCCCTAATGGCTATATAATAAGCTGCAGAGACCGGAGACCGGCATAATCACTGGAGACGTCGTCGGAGGAGGACCGGAGGAAGAAGAGCCGACAGCAAAAGAGCAGAAGACCGGAGAGGAGAAGAAAAGAAGAGAGGACAGCAGAAGAGCTGACAGCAAAAGAGCAGAAGACCCCGAAAAGGAGAACACAAGAAGAGCGGACAGCAAAAGAGCAGAAGACCCCGGAGAGGAGAAGACAAGAAGAGCCGGATGAAGATTTTTAATAAACTTTCCAAAACGTCTCCTGTCGTTATTTCCATACACTGCCTTTTATGTGGTAAATGAAGTTTTGAGACAGTTACAAGATGAATCTATTTTTTGGACTTTGCTATCAAATCCCACTTCCCTCTTTCAGAAGTTGCTATGTGATTTGGTCTTTCAGTGGGGAGCATTGGGTATTTTTTGCAAAATAAAGCTTTACCTCATTTACTAAGCTCTGGACCAACTGCACTTGCAGAGTACACAGTCTATTTGCCTACTAAAACCACTTTCAAGTACAATTTCCTTTTATTAAATATTTTACTACTTGTCCAAGGTATCCAAGTCTAGGGTACTACCAGAGGGGTCGTCCTACAGTAGCTGGTATAGGCCCTCTTTTAGAATGAGTAGGAGAGTTTATGCCCTGAAAGGGAACTTTAACCATTAGTTTGCATTTAAGGGTACATTAGGGACATGATATTAGTCTCAAAAGTAGCATTTAAAATAGGTCATGTTGGATGTTAAAGCCCCTTTTCTCCTCTTTACTTCATCATTTATTGCTAATTTCAAATCTAACCTTAGACATTACATATACTTTGGATATGGCCATTGGTTTTTTGCCTATGCATATCTTTGTTTTTTTTTTTTACATGGGGGCTACATTTTTCCTCTCAATTGCCAACTATTTTTTGGGTTAGTATGAGGAGCTCCACACTGTTGCAGATATTAACACTTTAGCAACCATATATTATAGTATAGTATATATAGTCTATTGATTATTTGTTAGTTTAGAGGGGTATGTAATAGATTTATTATTTCAATAACAATCAGAAAAAAGTGCAATTTACTTGAAAGTTTGATTGCATTGCCAATCATTTTTTAAAATTTGAATTTAAAGGGGAACATGCCACTATTGGGGTTGCCCCTTCTACCTTTTATACATTTTGTATTAGAAGCTCTACTTGAGGAACGCCAGTTGTAATCAATCCCACTCTATTAAAGCTCTTCCTGTAGGGGAGTACACCCTGCATGGCGTAATCATTACGAGGTGGCTTCTTTTGAGTCTGAGTATGTTGGAGGAGCATCTGAGGCTAAGAGCATACCTAAGATGATCCACTGATAGAGGAAAAGTTATATCATTTAGGAATGCATATTGTGAAAAAGAATTTCATGATTTTTACCTGTGTATAATGAAAGCTGTATTCAGACTAGTTTGAGTATGGGCTAGGGACTGCTTTTGTACTGAAGAGAGACTAGCTTCTCAGGTAGGAGAACTCCAACTTTTGGAATGCTGCTGTATCTGAGTTATTTTGAGGATAGCACAAAAAAGTAAATTCTCTTTTGCTTGGCTTAAAGTGAGTGGACCTTTTTAAATGTCGTATTATTATTTGAAGATAGTCTAAAGCAGGGGTTTCCAAACTTTTTCTAAAGAGAGGGCTAGTTTACTGCCCTTCAGACTTTAAAGGGCTGGACAGTGCCCAGTGGGAATAAACAATGCCGGATCTTTGGTATTAGGGGGAGAAATAGTTGGTTTTGGGAGGAATAGTGCCTCATTTTTGTTGTCATTGGAAGGAATTATGCCCTATTGTTGGTGTCAGTGGAAAGAACAGCCTCCGATTGTTGGTGTCAGTGGTGGGAATTATGCCCTGTTGTTTGTTTCAGTGGCAGAAATAATGCCTCAAGGGCTGGATAAAAGTGAGCAAAGGGTCACATCCTGCCCCAGCTTGGAGAACACTGGTCTAAACAAAAATCAGTCCAGTCTATTGTTACAGTGGAGAAATTTCCTATCCAGCAGTACATTACAATTGTAATACTAAAAAGTGGTTTATCTTATCATATGCTTATCATATGCTCTAAGTGTCCTTCACAGTATGTTGGATGTACAACTTGTCCAGACTGCAGACCTCCTTAGCTGCCAATTATTCAAATGTTTCTAGACATTTCAGGAAAGTCTGCAATAAACACATGCCACATTTTCCCTTCAATGGGATAGAAAGAATGCTCATTGAGGGGGTGTCAGCATTATATAATTTTAGAGTTGAGCGAACACCTGGATGTTCGGGTTCGGCGGGTTCGACCGAACTTGAAAAAAAAGTCTGGGTTCGTGAACCGGACTAAACCCGAACTTTGTTCCGAACCCGTACCTCATTAACGTCAATGGAGACCCGAACTTTTGAGCACTAAAATGGCTTTAAAACAAACATGGAACGGGCTAGAGGGCTGCAAATGGCAGCAAAACCATCTTAAGAGCATGGCAAGTGCTCTGCAAAAAATGTGGATAGTGAAATAATTTAAAAAAACATAAAAAACAGCAAAAATAATCATCTTGAATGATGTAGGAGGAGGACGAGGCCCATATGGAGTAGGAGGTTGAGGTGGCGATGGATATGGCGGTGGATATGGTGGTGTAGGTGGAAGCGGCGGCGGCAGTGGAGGAGGAGGACCAGGAAGCCAACACTGGTTTTGGTTTTTAATAAAACAAATTTTTTAAATTCGGGTACACCCCAATAGAGTAAGAAAGATCAAATCCAGCAATGGCTGGGTAAGGCCGGTATACATGTCTATTCTGCACAAGGTACGGACAAGTCCTGTGGGATCTATGCCTGGTTCATTTTAATGAACGTGAGCTTGTCCACATTGGCTCTGGACAGGCGGCTGCGCTTGTCTGTGATAACGCCCCCAGTCGTGCTAAATACCCGTTCAGATAATACACTGGCTGCAGGGCAGGCCAGCACCTCCAAGGCGTAAAGGGCAAGCTCAGGCCATGTGCCCAACTTGGAGACCCAGAAGTTGAAGGGGGCAGAACCATCATTCAGTACATCTAGGCGTGTGCACACATACTGCTCCACCATGTTAGTGAAATGCTGCCCCCTGCTAAGACGTTCCATATCAGTTGCTGGTGCTGCTGCTTGTTGTGGCGAGCTGACAAAGCTTTTCCACATTTCAGCCATGCTAACCCTGCCTTCTGAGGTGCTGGCGGTTCCCTGGCAGCGTTGACAAACTCTTCCTCCTCCCCTGCCTTGGCCTTGGGCTTTCACTGCGCCCCCGCTGTCAGGTGGGAATGCCACCAGCAGCGCGTCTACCAGCGTGCGCTTGTACTCGCGCATCTTCTGATCACGCTCCAGTGAGGGAATTAAGGACGGTACATTGTCCTTGTAACGGGGATCCAGCAGGGTGGCCACACAGTAATCAGCACAAGTTACTATGTGGGAAACTCGGCGGCCGTTGTGGAGACAATGCAGCATGTAATCGCTCATGTGTGCAAGGCTGCCCAGAGGCAGCGAAAAGCTGTCCTCTGTGGGAGGTGTATCCTCTGTGTCCTCCGTATCCCCCCAGCCACGCACCAGTGATGGCCATGAGCTGGCTTGGGTGCCACCCTGCTGTGAACATGGTTCCATATCCGCCTCCATCTCCTCCTCCTCATCCTCATCATCCTCCAGAACTGTGCCCCTGCTGGACAATTGTGTCCCTGGCGTTTGTGGATGCAGGAACCCACCCTCGGAGCCACTTGCGAATGACTGGCCTGAAAGCCTTGGAAATGTTACGTCTTCATCCTCCTCCTCCTGCTCATCCTGTGCCACAACCTCTTCCATCATCGCCCGAAGAGTTTTTTCAAGAAGGCATAGAAGTGGGATAGTTAAGCTGACAACGGCATCATCGGCACTGGCCATGTTGGTGGAGTACTCGAAACAGCGCAACAAGGCACACAGGTCTCGTATGGTGGCCCAGTTATTGGTGGTGAAGTGGTGCTGTTCCGCAAAGCGAACGAGGCAGTAGGGGCCGCAAGTCCCTCGTTGGCGGCTACTTCCGGGACGCTACTGTAACCAGCGACCGGACCTGCGTTCCAGTGGGGCGGAAATGACGTAACCAAGTGCGTGGTTACGTCATTTCTGCCCCACTGGAACGCAGGTCCGGTCGCTGGTTACAGTAGCGTCCCAGAAGTAGCCGCCAACGAGGGACTCGCGGCCCCTACTGCCTCGTTCGCTTTTAATACCTTGTTTAAATGTGAGTACAGTCTTTTATTATTACTTTAAATAAACGATTGAAACAGTACTTCACTATACGAGGTCTTCCTTTACATATGGTACCTGGGATTATCTCCCCCCATTCGGGAATACGGATTACCATGGTGACCCTGCCCATTGAGGATATTTGACCATATCCAGGGACATCTCCACTCCAGGAGCCCGATATCGAGAGCCCTAGGAAAAAGGCTTAATACCCAAGGCTTATTACCCCTGCAGGGGTGTATACCTCTGGTGAGTGCGGGATATATCGGAGGGGTGCATGGTTTTTTCCCCACCCCACACTTATCACCGGATCACTGTTTGCAAGTTATTTCACCATTGGCTGTAATTAAACACAGATTTTTTTCTTCATAAGCACTTTATGGACTATGTTTGGACTTATTTGATTTTGAATTTGTTTTATAACCTTGGTGATTTACTGGACTTTTATACAGCAGCACTTTAGCATTGTCACCTTTATTCAATTGCACATATCACTTTATATTTACTATTTACTAAGTCATATGTCAATGTGCGGATTTCATCACGATTTTGTATGGTTTTGATTTATTGTTTTGATAAGCACCATCACTTTACACACACATTTTTACCATCCCTTCCATATATCTCTATCCCTTCTTTTTCAATATTTAATATTTTATATACCTTTTATATTAGTCCCCACTTTTTAATAGGCAGCGCCAAATTACCTCGCTTCACCCTCACATCACATATGAGGCGGTGAGCGGGAAGGCCGAAGTTACGCTGCAGCGCTGACAGGCGAGCAGCAGCAGGGTGAAAACGCCGAAAGTGCGCACAGACGACCCGCACTTTCTGCAGCAGCTCTGACATATCGGGGTAATTTCTAAGGAACCTCTGCACCTCCAAATTCAGCACATGCGCCAGGCAAGGGATGTGTGTCAAACCGACTAGGCCCAGAGCTGCTATGAGATTTCGCCTGTTATCGCACACCACCAGGCCGGACTTGAGGCTCACTGGCAGCAACCACTCATCGGTCTGCTGTTCAATGCCCCTCCACAACTCCTGTGCGGTGTGTGGTTTTTCACCCAAACAGGCAAGTTTTAAAACTGCCTGCTGTCGTTTACCCCTGGGTGTGCTGAAGTTGGTGGTGAAGGTGTTACGCTGACCGGAAGAGGAGGAGGTAGAGGATGAGGAAGCGGAGTAGGAGGAGTTAGGAACAGGAGGCAAACTGAAGTGCCCTGCAATCCTTGGTGGTGGAAGGACATGCGCCAAATTGCTATCTGCCTCAGGCCCAACCGCCACTGCATTTACCCAGTGTGCTGTTAGGGAGATATAACGTCCCTGACCGTGCTTACTGGTCCACGTATCCGTAGTTAGGTGGACTTTGCCACAGATGGTGTTGCGCAGTGCACACCTGATTTTGTCACCCACTTTGTTGTGCAGGGAAGGGATGGCTTGCCTGGAAAAGTAGTGGCGACTGGGCACGACGTACTGTGGGACAGACACCGCCATAAGGCTTTTAAAACTCTGCGTCTCCACCAGCCGGAATGACAGCATTTCAAAGGCCAGGAATTTTGAAATGCTGGCATTCAGGGCCAGGGATCGCTAGTGGGTAGGGGGTACTTCCTCTTCCGCTCCAGTGTTTGGGAGATAGAAAGCTGAACACTTCCACGGGACATTGTGGAGATGGTTGTTGGTGACCCAGGTGGTGATGTTGCTGGTGGATCCTCTGTTTGCGGGGTGGCAGGTGCCACTGGCACTACAGAGGTGGAGGAAGAAGCCGAGATTGCAGCAGCAGAAGAGGAAGCAGGAGGAGCCAGAGACCTTTCTTGGTTTTTGAGGTGTGCACTCCACTGCAGCTCGTGCTTTGCACTTAGATGCCTGGTCATGCAGGTTGTGCTCAGGTTGAGAACGTTTATGCCTTGCTTCAGGCTCTGATTGCACAGCATGCAAACCACTCATGTCCTGTCATCATCACATTGTCTGAAGAACTGCCACGCTAGGGAACTCCTGTGAGCTGGCTTTGGTGTGCTCGGTTCCTTGCTGCGTTGGGTAGTAGCAGGCCTAGTGTCTAGGGCACGGCTGCTCCGCTTTTGTACCCTGCTCCCTCTTCTGCTGTGCTGGTGGCTCTGTGCGACCACCGCCTCTTCCTCCAAACTACTCAGGTCACCTGCATGACGTTCATTCCACGTGGGGTCGAGGACCTCATCATCCTCCACATCGTCTTCCACCCAGTCTTCACCCCTGCCCTCCTTGTCGGTCTCCACAATTCTGAATTCCGCAGCAGTTGGCACCTGTGTTTCGTCATCATCCGAGACGTGCTGCGATGGTCCTCCCATGTACTCATCTGGAGACATAAGTGGTTGGTCATCGGTGCACTCAATCTCTTCCACTTCTGGGGCAGGGCTAGGTGGATGGCCCTGGGAAACCATGGTAACAGAGTAATCAAAAAGAAGAAGAGACTGCTGCATGACTTGGGGCTCAGACTGCTTGGCTGATTTGCAAGGGGGTGAGGTGAAAGTTTGATGGACATCGGCTGCAGGTTCCAACTCTGACCTTTCAGCAGAAGACTGGGTGGGAGACGATGTGAAGGAAGTGGAGGCACTGTCAGCAACCCAATCTCCTATCGCCTGTACTTGTTCTGGCCTCAACTGTTGTAGAGGCACATTAGGCCCTGCTAAATACTGCTGCAGGTTCTGTCGCCTACTCGCAGCCGAGAAAGGTGTTTTACCTGTGCGTGTAGCTGGCACAGATCGACCACGTCCTCTCCTTGCAACAGGAGCTCCACCAGCAACACCACGACCCAGACCATGTCCCTTATTTGACCTTCTTCTCATATTTATAGAATTTCGGATCTTCCCCGAAATGGGTTTTTATTGCAATGCGCAATACAACAGTATGCAATGGGTGTATGTCACTGTAACATATGCAGACAGGGCCGCAATAAACTATTTTTGCCCCTAAATGTTTTTTTTTATTGCAATGCGCAATACAACAGTATGCAATGGGTGTATCTCACTGTAACATATGCGGACAGCGCCGCAATCAACTTTTTTTGCCCCTAAATGTTTTTTTTTATTGCAACGCGCAATACAACAGTATGCAATGGGTGTATCTCACTATAACATATGCAGACAGGGCTGCAATCAACTTTTTTTGCCCCTAAATGTTTTTTTTTTATTGCAATGCGCAATACAACAGTAGGCAATGGGTGTATCTCACTGTAATATATGCAGACAGGGCCGCAATCAACTTTTTTTGCCCCTAAATGGGTTTTTATTGCAAAGTGGAATACAACAGCATGCAGTGGGTGTATCGCACTGTAACGTATGAATGAAAATCTGATAAATAATTGTCCCCTTAATTGGTGCTTGTTGAATAGTAGATTTGAAATACAGGGCCGGATTTAAAGAAACTGCAGCTTCAAACATCTATGACGTGTTTCAGTTTCGCCGCGTTCAAATCAATTAACTGGCGCTGCGGCGAATTGGCTAGTGAAACAGCAATAATGAATTCCGCCGTCAGCGGGATTCACTTACGATCGCGGCTTCGCCAATTCGCAAACTTATGTCTTCGTGCTTATAGCAGTTTCACATAGCGATGTGGGCTAGTGGATTAGTGCACACATCACACGTCTGTAATTCATCTCCCTCTGCTGTAGGTTCGAGGCTTACCATCTCCACCTACTTTTTTTATTTTCTTTGTTTGTTTATATTGCTAAAATGTAACGGATTACATCATATATATTGCTAAATAATGTTACACTCAGAAGCGCTTGCAAGCTTACACCATTTTAAGTGTTTTTTTGATCTTGTCTGTGTGTCGAATCGATCTTATGATTGAAAGTACCAAAGGCAAGTGACCAAACCCCTACCCTACTTCAGGGCAAGATGAAACCTCACAATTTTACCATGGTCTTCTTCCCACATTCCATACAATGTTTAGTTCTTTAGCTATATGTGCTTTTTAGCCTTAACACACTCCTTTTTTTCCACCATACAGCTTTATTCTGCCCAATAGCTAAGTGCTTTGCAACTTCACTGCAGTTAACAACGTCATGGGTTCAAATCACATCACTACACTTGGGATCTCTTTTCACTCTCATTTTTTTTAACAGTTTTTTTTAACTATCTTGAATTTGGGGGGGGGGGGGGGTGTCCTACCCAAATTTCAAGCACATCAATGGAAACAACACAATTTTGATTTTATGAGTGTGGTCCTAGTTTTATCGAGATGCAATTCTTTTCATATTTACCATGGTTCTTACAATTTCTTGACCAATAAACATAGGTGTCTGATATTGGACTCTCTCCATATTTCAACAACACAGACCCTCATAGTCCAACACTACATTTGCCTCACACCTCAACACAACACTGTCACATCCCTACTCTACATTACAACCCCTCACATCACCAGTACAAGCAGCATGCAAAGTGCAAAACTCCGGCCTTGGCAGCTTAATGGGCCATACACTAACAATTTGTCTAGACTTTTTCCTGTAGACTTAACCAAACCATATAATATAAGCTCAAACCTCAACACTTTCAATTTGGATGCAATCAGGCAGGCCCTTGCACTACATAGAAAATGTCAATCTGAAGGATAAAGTTTTCTCTAAATCTTACAGTGTGGATGGCCCTTTTGTCTGTAGGCACCCACACAAAACAAAAAAACACATGTTCAATTCTAAAGTCTTTATTTATTTGAGAATGACAGCAGAAGGAGGGATGCAGCAAAATAATATTGTCACTCTCCAGTCTGTGTGCCTTTACAGCGCCAGACCACGATCTTTGCTCCATGGCTACGGGATTCTGATGTCTTCCACAACTTCAGGCAGAGTTCAGAATCCATTCTGCACCTCTACCAGCTCATAGGGGACAGGCATGGCAAGGTTGCTGGTCAGCTTCCAAGCCACTTTCGAAGTTCCAGGGTGTTCATGTTGGTCATTGGCCATGTGCCTTACCAAATATCCACTGACCACAAAAGAAGATGAGTGGAGTCCATCAAGGTGGGTTTCTACCACCTACACCCGCAAGCAGTACCACTCCTGGAAAAATAAAACAAAGGATAAGACATTTCATTATGAAAATCACATCTTAATGCCTGTTTGCTTCATTCTGAACTTCATTTAATTTCGACATCACGAGTGAAATAACACATTTTATGCCAACTTACACAAACCAGAAATCATTAATGTAAACATTTGAATACACACCTGTGACGCCAGACAGCCCATCACCACAGGCTTCCCATGGTACGTGCCATGATTCCAAGATGTTGATGTTCTGGAAAATTACAACACCATAAGATACCAAGCAGCCGTTCATGTTATCAATAACTACACAGGTGGCATAGACACAAATAAACACCTGCCAGCTCTTCTCAGCCCTTTACACTATTCACAATACCAACATGTTTATGGTTAGAGGTGCATGTTTTTGCTCAAGTAACACAATTTTACCAATGTTGACTACACTTTATCTACAATGGCAAGTGTCATTGGCAGATGATAATGACCCTCTGTCTCCCTGTGAGTGGCACCTCTGCTAACTAGATAATTAATACACATGCCCTATCTTGACCGGTTACAGTACTTACATGTAAAGTGGCTAGCAACCAGGGTATTCCGGGTGGCCATACCGGCAGCGGTGCTCCGCCGCCTGGGGGCCGCCGGCTGACGGACCTCTGGCTCCCTCTCCTCCGTCAGCTCCCAAGATTCATCCCGGGCAACGCACATGTTGTGCAACACGCAGCACGCCAGGATGATCTTGGAAGCCTTTGTAGGAGAGTACAGGAGTTCACCCCCAGGCCTGGCCAAGCAGAGAAACCGGGATTTGAGAAGACCTATGGTCAACTCAATGATACTCCGGCTTCTCCGCAAGGCCCTGTTGTAATTCCTCTCTGCTGGGCCCTGGGGGTACCTGATTGGAGCCATCAGCCACGTCAGCTGCGGGTAACCAGCATCCCCTGAAAAATAAGAAAAATATACATTAGTTCTTCCTATCATGTGACTTTAGATGACTCCTCAAAATGGGAGACAATTAGGCATTTTACTAAACAACCTGCTCGTCTGTTTGCAAAAACTCATATGAAACATCTCAACTCTGTCTAACTGCCTAAATCACTAATACAAATGGGAAAAAGGACACACAAAGTGGTGGGTTTCTCTTGCAAGTTCCAACTTGGCCCCTATTTTGTTCCTATTACATTAGCCTAGGTCTTACTTCTGGAATATATCTGCAACTAGAGTGAGGAAACCAATATTGACTCACTTATGCAAAGTACTTTGGGGATATGGCAATACCATTGGAATCATTTGTAGGTTTTCTTTGGGTGGCTAGAGGACACCATTTACACATTGGTTAACCACCTTCATTGGACTCAAAGACAACTTTGCAAATCTTTCTTTTGTGAGCTGCTAAGCTGCTGATCTGGTTGTGTGTGAACAGCCTGACAACTCCTAACACATCCATTTTAGGTAGGCTTTGCTTAAATCAGGGTGTACACCGATGTAGCTTATTCCTATGTCTATGTAATCTTACAGTTTATGTTGTTAAGACAAAATACTTTACCAATAAGCCACCCTTCGGGCATTTGTCCACTTTCAAACACCTCGTACAGAGTACTGGTTCTTAACATACTGGAATCATGGCACGACCCTGGGTGACCAGTGTTGACACTCATGATGCGCTGTTTGGCGTCACACACTAATTGGACGTTCACGGAGTGGTACTGCTTGCGGTTCCGGTACTCACTTTCGTGGCTCCTTGGTGGCCTAATGGCTATGTGGGTGCCATCGATTGCCCCTAGGATTTGCGGCATGTGTGCCCGCAGGTAGAAACCCAACTTGACTTCATTCCACTCATTTTCATTCTGTGGCCAGTGGATAAAATTGGGCACTATATCGACTATGGCATTAATGACCAACATGAACACCCTTGAAACTGTGGGCTGGCTAATGCCCATGATACTTCCCGAAGTGGCTTGGAAGCTGCCACGCCCTAAAATATACAAAGTGGCCAGCAATCTGGCCATGCCGGGCACCGCATGGCCGCGCTGTGTGTCCGGGTCAATTTTCTCTGCTATGAGCTGGTAGAGGTGTAGAATAGTTCCTCGCTCGAGCCGGAACTTCCTCCTGACATCAGAATCCCGCAGCTTGTCCAAATAGATCCTTGGAGCAAAAATGCGTGGCTGGCGAGGTAAGGGCACACGGACTGGAGGTGCTGCTGCTGGAGGTGCTGCTGCTGCTGCTGCAGCTTCCCCACCTTCTGCTGCAGCTTCCCCACCTTCTGCTGCCTCCTGTGCTAGGGCCTCCTCAAACAAGGCACCGATAAATGCCAGCATTGCACCATCTAATGCGTCTGGGATATCGTCCTCCATTTTGAACGCGCAAATTCGCGAATGCGCAGATATATATAGAAACGGCCGCTAATTATCACACCTGTGAGCCAGCTATAAAAGGAGCACATGGCCAATATGGCTGCTGGATGTTATAGATCGATGTTTCTTATGTGCTAGCAAGACCCTGTGACCCACAACCTACATTATCTGGAGGTAAGACAATTGTATCTCTCTCTCCCAAAAAAAAGGAAGGAGAGAATTTGTACTTATCTTGGGTGTGCTTAAGTTGTCTATGGTGAATCCCCTCCAACCCACAATAGCTTGGGAACCCCTCAAGTGTCTTTTAATCATTGGCAGTTGGCCCCATGTGCATGTGGTTTGGACATGTGTTTTCTCATGTTTGTTAAAGGTGTGCAGTCTAGATTTGGCATCTAAACCTGCCCCCTTACCTTCCCAGCTTCCAAAGACACCATTTTTGCTTTCCTGATAACTGTAATTTATTATGTGCACGTATGTAGGTCATGCGATTTCTCATGTATGTTTAATGTTTGCAGCCTCCTTTTGCCTATAAAGGATTACACCACCCCCCCTCCACCAAGTCTGTTTGTGCCATTAGGTAAGTGTTTGGAGGGCCTCGTGTGATTTGTACCCATATGCGTTTTCTTATGTGTTTTTTTTTTCTATTTCTTTGCAGCCTCTTCTGCTCTATGCCACCACCACCACCGTGTTTGTGCCATTAGGTAAGTGTTTGGAGGGCCTCGTGTGATTTGTACCCATATGCGTTTTCTTATTTTTTGTTTTACATTTCTTTGCAACCTCTTCTGCTTTTTTTGCCACCACCACCACCACCGTGTTTGTGCCATTAGGTAAGTGTTTGGAGGGCCTCGTGTGATTTGTACCCATATGCGTTTTCTTATGTGTTTTTTTTTTCTATTTCTTTGCAGCCTCTTCTGCTCTTTGCCACCACCACCACCACCACCGTGTTGGTGCCATTAGGTAAGTGTTTGGAGGGCCTCGTGTGATTTGTACCCATATGCGTTTTCTTATGTGTTTTTTTTTTCTATTTCTTTGCAGCCTCTTCTGCTCTTTGCCACCACCACCACCACCACCGTGTTTGTGCCATTAGGTAAGTGTTTGGAGGGCCTCGTGTGATTTGTACCCATATGCATTTTCTTATTTTTTGTTTTACATTTCTTTGCAACCTCTTCTGCTTTTTTTGCCACCACCGTGTTTGTGCCATTAGGTAAGTGTTTGGAGGGCCTCGTGTGATTTGTACCCATATGCGTTTTCTTATGTGTTTTTTTTTTCTATTTCTTTGCAGCCTCTTCTGCTCTTTGCCACCACCACCACCACCACCGTGTTGGTGCCATTAGGTAAGTGTTTGGAGGGCCTCGTGTGATTTGTACCCATATGCGTTTTCTTATTTTTTGTTTTACATTTCTTTGCAACCTCTTCTGCTTTTTTTGCCACCACCACCACCGTGTTTGTGCCATTAGGTAAGTGTTTGGAGGGCCTCGTGTGATTTGTACCCATATGCGTTTACTTATGTTTTTTTTTTTTCTATTTCTTTGCAGCCTCTTCTGTTTTTTTTGCCACCACCACCACCACCACCACCGTGTTTGTGCCATTAGGTAAGTGTTTGGAGGGCCTCGTGTGATTTGTACCCATATGCGTTTTCTTATGTGTTTTTTTTTTCCATTTCTTTGCAGCCTCTTCTGCTCTTTGCCCACTACTACCACCACCACCACCACCACCACCAAGTCTGTTTGTGCCATTAGGTAAGTGTGTTCTGTAACTGTTCACTAATTATACTGTATATGAAGAGCAATCTGCAAATCCTGTTTTTTCTGTTTTCTCTTTTGTCATTTCAGATTTAGGAGTTTGGGGCTCTTTGCTGCTGCTGGACAGCCAGATTCTCTGCCCACCTCGTGCTCCCATGGCCCCACCCACTGGAAGGATGAGAAGGGGCAGGGTGGCCAGGGTGGCCAGGGTGGCCAGGGTGGCCAGGGGGGGCAGGGGGGGCAGGGTGGGCAGATCGTCTGGCTCTGGTGTGAGGGAGGCTCCAGCTGTATCCATGAGGGAGTCCACCATCCCCATCCCGAAGGAGGAAGCCGGGGGAGGTGGTAACACACCAAGTGGACAAGCTGGCTCTTCTGACAGTAGTCCTGGAGCGGGTCCGTCCACCAGAGTCAGCTTGTCCACATTATCCCGGCTTCCCCGTTTCACCCACAATCAGTGCTGTGCCCTGGTCCACGCCTATATGGCCAGATATCAGGCGATACATGGGACCAGGGCCGCGTCTTACTCAGTAACAGAGAAGAACAGATTGTGGGATGAAATCCGGGATGCTGTAAATGCACTGGGTGAAGCACCTCGCCACCGTGACAGTGTGCGGAAGAAGGTCAACGACATCTGTGGGTCCGTTCGGAAGAAGCTAATTGCATGGGCTGCGGAGGGTCTTTATGACCGACCAGGTCGGCTGGATGAACGTGCACGAAGTTCTCTCTGGGATTATCAATTACCTTTCTTGAACATCATAGGACCTGATACCATCTTTACCAGAGAGGACTTAGATTCGGATGCTTTGCACCGAGGTAGGATATTATCTTGGATGTCAATTGTGTGAGTTGTTTGGAAAAGATTAACTACTATCCTATGTGTGACATTAATAGAATGTGATACTTGCCCTTCCAATTGTCCTTTTTTTGTTTTCCCCAACCTGCAATTTGTTCATCTGTAGCACGGATCTCAGCCCCTTCACAGCCCATGCAGCTTGGCGAACCAGACGGACTCACAGGTGTTGACATCAGTGCTGACCCTCCTCCTGGTAGGTCCAATATCATACTGTGCCAAACAATGTAGATGTTTTTTTTTTTCCAAGATAGCTCATATTGCTATGTCCTTTACAGAAGATCCGCAGCAGGGAACACACCCAGTGCAGCTAGGCCTGGAGGAAGGTGTTGGTATATCTAGCCAAATATTGTTTTTTGGAATCTTATTAACCCCATTAACACACATGTTTTTTATTATGAAAGAGTGTTGCCTTTTAGATGTTTACCCTGCAAAACACAGTTGACAGCATTAATGGGTGCCGTCATTAGTAGGCAGACCAAGCCTTCTTAACCTTTGGGAGGGTTTAGCAAGTGTCCTATGAGCCCAGGAAAGCACTTTTGAATGTTTGGCCTCAATGCTTCATTCATGAAGCTAGGAGGGCAATCTGGCCATAATCATTACTGACTAAGGTTATGTACTAAACATGTTTTTTTCTTTTGTTTTTAAAAGAACATCAGGCCCCTCTTGACGTTGCAGCTGGAGTTGGATCAGGAGCTGGCGACGATTCTGCATCCAGTGCTGTGGTATGTGATATAAGGGAACAAGGTGCACATGTAACATTTCAATGGTAGCATTGATTTTGGACTAGATGTGGCTTACATTGTGTGTGTTAAATTAGTGCTATGACATTCTGACGATGCACCAGCACAACAAGAGTTCTATCTTGAACATCAGGGAATTATGTTATAATTTGGTGTGCCACTAATGTTCCAAAAACATCCAGGATCTTTAAAGTCCGGCCCGTCTTTGATTTTCCAGGTCCAAATTCATGGGTATCGTTTGGTTGGGTTGTCCTCTAGCCGATTGATGGCAAGATTTTAGACAACATACGTAGATGTATAAAGTCATTGGTGTAGTAACAGATTTACCAAAAGCATAAACAACCTACCACACCAGGGTTAATTGGGAACACCTTCATGTTGAATCTTTTTTGCCTTTGTCATATTAGTCCTACCAATATAATATGTACCCATTATCAGAAGTGTTGCTAGCTTGGATAATCTTACAATGAACAAGTACTCATTAGAAGCACATCAAACTTTTCAACGTTCTGCTTGGGGTGTTAAGTTGTCAAACTAATCTGAAATATTTAGTCATGATGTTTGATAATGATTTGGTCTATTTCTTCTGCTTTCAGGTAGCCTTAGATGCAGAGGGATTGTCACCTACCCAACTTCGTCCATCTATGCTGGATGTAGCCGAGAGGCTGCTTGATGAGTATCAGGTCCAAAATGAGTTAAGGAGGCGTACTCAGCAATCTACTGAGGCAGTACGTCTGCTCGGGCTCATACAGGAATCTGTAGCAACAATGGTACAGGTTCACCAGGATATGTTACAGGTTCAACAGGATATGCGTAACAGCTTGGTAAGTTTAGCAGACCAGCATCAACGGGATCGGCAAAGTGTTGACACTCAGGTGCTGGCCACACGCCAATGCCTGTTTGGATCTGAAGATGCCCCATTGGCAGAGCCCTCCCAAACATCTCACTCACCTGCCACTGCAGGTTGTGGTAGTGGGAGGGTAATGCCAGTGTTGGCCACTTGTCAGGCAGCTGGGGATGGGACAATTCCTCCTGTAGCCACTCCTAGCACTTCACACTCCGTTCGGACTCCCACACCCCTCAATGAGCAATCCTCCTGCACAACCTCAATGCGCACTGGTTCCACAGTACCCCTTCCACCTGACTACATTCCCTCCACACCTTTATCACTTCACTCCTCCCCAGGCCGTTCTTCTTTTTTGTCACCAATGCGACATGTCGTTTGCCCCCGCACCGTGGACCACAACAACCAATCAACCACCACTCCCCACACATCTTCACAACCCTTGCACCACCAGCAGCATCAAATAGCCTTGGAGCAGCAACGATCCCATCTCATGTTAATGGCACACGTTGCCCAAATTCTTAGGCTGACCCCAGAGCAGATGAGACTATTGGCACAACATCTTCTGTCTGGGACATTTCCAAGGTTCAACACCCTGCATCATCAGCAGCCTCAGACACAAGATATGATCCTAATGGGCCACTTGACCACAACTCTACAGCTAACCCCAGACCAGATGGAACTATTGGCCCACCATTTGATGGCAGGAACCTTAACAGTGCTCACCACACTGCTTCAGGCACCACCACCAACTTAATTTTTTGTTTTTTTGTTTAATTTGGTTTAGTTTTGTTAATGATTGTTACATTGGCCAATTTGTTGGGCCATTTTTTTTTTTAATTTGAGGGTGGCACAATATGATTTATTATAGTGCTTTTTTTGGGGATGAAATAAAATTTTATGCAAAATGATTAGTTTGTGTTTGCTCTTTGGTTTTTTAGGAGTGTTGGTGGCCAAGTAATGGCCCTGGTTAATGTAGGCATTTATACACACGTGCTTCTCGATCTCCAAACATATGATTTCATGTAAATTTAGATAACTCAATGTTCACATAACGACCCAAGAAAAGGTCTCCCTTCAAATGTAGCTTCAAAACAAGTCTCAAGGCTAACATAAACCAAAGCCAACATACTAACAATTACAGACCACACCACTCGACTAAACAAATACAACACAAAAGACATTCGATGTGTACACCAAAAAGAAAACTTGGGTAATAAAATAAATTTTTTAATAACACATGTGGGTGTCTACCAACTGTAGCGTACAAAAAATATATTACAATATATAATAGAATGAACTAAATTGCCAATGTAACATTTGTGTTGCAAAGAGCAACATACTTTAATTTTATTTAGATAAACATATTTTGTGTTCCAAAATTTTTTTTGAGGTTTTCACTAAAACAAGTCTTTTTTGTAAACATTTTTGGTTTTTTCTGTTGCCAAAAACAACAAGTCTTTTTTGTAAACATTTTTGGTTTAGTTTGTTACCAAAAACAACAAGGCTTTTTTGTAAACATTTTTGGTTTAGTTTGTTACCAAAAACAACAAGGCTTTTTTGTAAACATTTTTGGTTTAGTTTGTTACCAAAAACAACAAGGCTTTTTTGTAAACATTTTTGGTTTAGTTTGTTACCAAAAACAACAAGGCTTTTTTGTAAACATTTTTGGTTTAGTTTGTTACCAAAAACAACAAGGCTTTTTTGTAAACATTTTTGGTTTAGTTTGTTACCAAAAACAACAAGGCTTTTTTGTAAACATTTTTGGTTTAGTTTGTTACCAAAAACAACAAGTCTTTTTTGTAAACATTTTTGGTTTAGTTTGTTACCAAAAACAACAAGTCTTTTTGGTTTAGTTTGTTACCAAAAACAACAAGGCTTTTTTGTAAACATTTTTGGTTTAGTTTGTTACCAAAAACAACAAGGCTTTTTTGTAAACATTTTTGGTTTAGTTTGTTACCAAAAACAACAAGGCTTTTTTGTAAACATTTTTGGTTTAGTTTGTTACCAAAAACAACAAGGCTTTTTTGTAAACATTTTTGGTTTAGTTTGTTACCAAAAACAACAAGGCTTTTTTGTAAACATTTTTGGTTTAGTTTGTTACCAAAAACAACAAGGCTTTTTTGTAAACATTTTTTTTTTTTGGTTGCCAAAAACAAGGCTTTTTTTGTTTTTTTTTGTTTTTTTGGGTCCCAAAAAAAAGGTTTTTTTTAACTTTTTATATTTTTTTGGGTTGCCAAAAACAAGGCTTTTTTTGTTTTTTTAATTTGTTTTTTTGGGTCCCAAAAAAAAGGGTTTTTTTAACTTTTTATATTTTTTTGGGTTGCCAAAAACAAGGCTTTTTTTTTTTTTTTTGTTTTTTTGGGTCCCAAAAAAAAAGGGTTTTTTTAACTTTTTATATTTTTTTGGGTTGCCAAAAACAAGGCTTTTTTTGTTTTTTTTTTGTTTTTTTGGGTCCCAAAAAAAAGGGTTTTTTTTAACTTTTTATATTTTTTTGGGTTGCCAAAAACAAGGCTTTTTTTGTTTTTTTTTGTTTTTTTGGGTCCCAAAAAAAAGGGTTTTTTTAACTTTTTATATTTTTTTGGGTTGCCAAAAACAAGGCTTTTTTTGTTTTTTTTTTGTTTTTTTGGGTCCCAAAAAAAGGGTTTTTTTAACTTTTTATATTTTTTTGGGTTGCCAAAAACAAGGCTTTTTTTGTTTTTTTGGGTCCCAAAAAAAGGGTTTTTAATTTTTTTCTTTTTTGGGTATATTTTTTTTTAGAATGTAGAAATGTGACATTTAAAAAACATTGGAAAATTAACACAACAAATTAAAAAATAAAAACTACAATCTTTTTAAGGGTGACACATTCCTCACAAATGGCTCCTGAGGGTCTGGATCCGCCCCATAAGTGTGTTCCAAAACTAAAATTCGTTCTATGCACCGTGTAACATATTCCAAAAGGACCTCATAGGTGAGGTGGGTGTGTCCTGGGTAGAAAAAGACATGACAATTAGTTTTATGCAAAATGATCCAAACAACGATTGTAATTAATGTGCCTCAACAAATATGCTTAGGAGTCTATTGGTTGGCTTTTATCAACACTCTGAAGCAAATATGCTAAATTGCTGGTGTAAACCTTAAACTCAAACTTTCACAGCAAATTGTTCAAAAGGTTACATAAGATGGCTTGGAATGTTAGTAGCAGTTCCACCAAAGCTAAGTAAAAGGCTTTTCTTCATGTCAACACAAGCAATCATTTAGAAGAATGTAAGGTGTTTTGGGTTCAATTGGTCAACACGATACATGTGCACACATTTATCTCTATCACCATTGGAGTTTGTGTAGCGTTCTCTCTTCCTCTTACTGTCTATAGATTGAACCTGACACATAGTAGAGACTTACCCTTTGGAATTCGGAGGGCCAGTTGTGGCCGGAGTACATGTGTCTGCTCCACCGTTTTATTTTCCGCCATCCCAGCTGTGTTAAGAGAGAAGAAAAAATTTATCTAAAAATCGAATCACGCTAACTGTAGGTTACACAGTCATGAAAACGCTCTAACACCCACTCATTACCCCTCCACATTTCCCTGAACGTTTTATTTAGACATTGATATGGTGGTGATGCAGATTTGTACAGTGCAAGCGTCATTCTTCTGGGTGAAGCTTGTAGCGTTAAGGATACGTACTCCCTGCTTTTGTGCTGATTGTGTTTTTCTGATGTTTTTGGTGCCTCAGCCCTGCCTGTTCTAAGTGTTGGAAACATATCATTTTTGGAGGGTTGCGGAAAACCAATCAGGTTAGACTTACACTCTCTAGGTTTTTGGGGACGAGAGAAATAACAATCCTCCTTTTTACATGGCCCCTGTACACACCTCTAGGCACCTCCCTCCTGTTGGTTGACCCCACAGCAGGCAGCTTGTTATGGAGGCACATGAGATGAAGCCAAGCACCCTGTGCCTGTTCAGGCACTAGGCTGTGAGCCAGCCTTGCGCCCCTCCCTTCCAATGGTCTCAATGATTAGGAGTGACAGCATCAGGAGGCAATATTGGCATGCTGTCACCTCAGTTAAGGAGGAGGGGGAGTCTGTTCCAGACAAGTATTTGTGCAAAGTTTTGGACAGTAAGAAAATGGTCCCAGTAAGTCTTAGGGGGAATATGCACACCTATCACTTGGAATACTAATGCATAGAATGCATTCACATAAAGAACCTGCTGCCTTTAGAACAACTTGAAGCCTGAGCGGGGACATACACAGTTACCATTTCTCCACTTACTAAGTAGACACATTACTGGAAAAGCACACAACTTACCATCATCAGTTTTTTTTTGGGCCCCCGAAGTGGATGGCGTTGCTGGCTCTGGAGAAACTGCACAAAAAGAACACAAATTGAGAGCTGGAATGTGGTACATTACCGAGGAAGAGTATTTATGAAAGATTGATAAACACACATTTTCAGTGTTGACTAAATCAGGACATGATTAAATTACAATGTCCCCAAAAAATTTACAAGTACAAAGCACACCATTTCCAATGTAGAGAAACTAACACCAATTTAGAATAGGGTGGCTTGAGATAACTTACAAAAGATAACATGTCCTGTAATGCTCCCCAAAACCACCTTTCAAACATGAAGGTTAAGCAAGAGTGTTTCATGACCAACCTTCCTGTCACATATAGCAAAACTACACTTGCTTTGACTCCAACTTAGATTATCCTAGATACACATCATCCTAGCACACACAATTCATGTGAGAATCTAATTTTAGGTACTTACAGACTAGTTCAGGGGAGCCTGGAGTGGTGGAGGATGGGGGAGACCCTACATGGGGGGATGGTGTCCCTTCATGGGGGGATGGCGTCGTATCTCCTAGAAACACAAAGACACAAATACAATCCTTGAACCAAAGCTATTTGATAAAGGCACACAGAAAGTCGTTGGGAAACATTGAAGGTAGTAGTTACATTGGACTGGGTAAGCAGCGGCCCCTCTTCCCCAGTCCTCCACAACAAACATCCTCAATGTCAGCTGCTACATAACCCCAATGGCAAAATATATATATTACAGCCCTTATATTTCCCAGGACACATTGAACACACAAACACATGTAGAATACTTACTTCCCATTTGAGGAGAGCCCAGGTCCTCATCACTGGGTGTCAAATGGGCCTCTTCTTGGGCACCAATGTCCTCCTGCCCCAGATCCTGGCTACTTGGCCCTGCCTGAGGCTCCTCTGTTGCTGAAGCGACATCAACCACAAAAGAAAACAAAACAAACAATCATTCCTCCAAGTTAGACCTAATACACAACACACCAGCACATCCACATTACTTACAGTGGGCCTGAGAAGGCTGAGCCTCCACATCCTGATCACTGGTTTCTAAAATAAAAGAAAAACATTATATATTATTTATGGACACAAATAGGCAGTAACCTCTCATCATGCTAGCACCATACTCAATGCCCCTACAATTCAGAACATAGAAGTGCACTTACACCAATGAGATGCATTGACCATGTTTTAAAACAGGAGGGCACCATGCAAATTAAGCGGGCGCCTAAGGCCTCGCACCTACAGGGGCCTTGCGGCCAGTGGCGGAGCACCAACATTTCGAAGGGCGCAGTCAGGGAAATCTCCCAAGTAAAAGATTGCTTTCAATCCTCGGATATAAAATTTGCTGCAGTCCCTTCACTGCGTCTGCCAGGTGTCTGTTGTCCGCTGACACTTACTCCTCCTTCTCTGACTGGGGATTGGCCGTCTGATCATGTTATCCTAAGATGTGGAGGAATCGGTAGGTGTGTACCTGCACCAGTAGGAAGTGACTGGCCAGTCAACTCACTCTGCTATCATCAGTTGTTGCTCTGGGAGGAGAGCTCCGCCCTGGACCCGGAACATACAGGTAACCAGGCCCAGACTTGATATTTTGCAGGCTGGTCATAGATTTGTGGTGTCCACTATGCAAAGGGATTGAGTAGCCCCAGGGAATTTGGAAGAGTCTGAAAATGGTTGGTGGAGGAGGAGGAGAAGAAGGCCCTGGGTGGCTGGGGGACAAGGAGAGGGCCCCTGGGTGTTTTCTAGAGGAGGAAAGATTCACAATGACGCCAGAGTCAATTGCCAGGGAAGAGAGTGGAGCTGAGCAAGTCCTGCCTATCTGACCTGAAAGCCAAACATGGTGTAGATGGAGCCCTTTGCCCTACACAATGACAGCACCGGAGGTGGAAGGTGAGTGGTAGCGGGTCTTTGACATTATAGAGCATATGGACTCTGTCCATTATTGGTAGTTTTTTGTTTGGAGTTGTCCTTTAGATGTTTAACTGTGTTGTTTTTGACCCGAGCTGTGAGGGACTGAGGTATGACAGCCCACTATGCTGAGACTTATAGTGCCCTAGAATGTTGAGGACTGAGGAATCCTTAGTCCCTAACAGAGGGCACTACAAGTCTTAGCATAGCAGGCAGTAGTTCCTCATTCCCCTACAGAGAGCATTACAAGTCCAAGCAGGTAGCCTTCTGCAGTGGGACTTGTTGTGCCCTTGACTGTGGTGGACTGAGGAAGGGAAGTGTAAGAGGGTCTCTGTAAGCTCAGATGTATGGGGGAGCTTTGGGGACCACAGAGTTCCCTTTTACACCAGAGTCCCCAGCTTCCCCCCTCAAATAATGGTTCCCAGAACTCTCCTTACATCAGAGTCTTCACACTTCCCTCTTACAGTGTAGTAAGTCTGGAGACTCCGATGTAAAGGGGGCTCTGTAAAATGTGATTAGAGATTTGAAATTTCTACCATTTTTATTTTCTACTTACGATCCACAATTTTCAGCTGCTCAAATGGCTCGCTGTCTCTGAAGGCATATTGGAGTGTGGCCGTCCTCCTCCTCCCCTTCTTCACCAAAAGCACAAGAGGGTGCCGGCCGTCCGCTTTGGCTAGAAGCAGAAGAAAAAAAAGAAACATAAAAAATACGAATGTACATAGTAGTATTAAAGGTTGTGAAGAGACACTTGATGGAGGTAGGAAAGGTAGGAGTGAGAGGGAGGGGGGGGGGGTGTTGGTATTAGTGTTGTTGCATAGCTAAACACATGTCCACCTACCCAAAAAATTGTAACCTATCTGGTCACATGTAATGTATATTTTTACTTACCGGAGATTTGCTCCACACCCTTTAGCAGGAGCCTGGGTGAGCGCCTTTTGGCATCACTCCAGGCCCGCTGCAGATCCACCATATCAGCCTGGAACTGAAATCTCCGCTGCAGCCTCATCCGGACACGACACATCATCTTGTGCTTTTGGTGAAGATGCATGTTCACCTTATCATACCCCCAGAGGAGGAGGAGCTGTGGAAAGAGCAGTGTATGTTTGAGTCCAAGTATGTCCAAAATAGTACAGTCTTCAAATAACATGCTAGGTCGTCTTTGAGATATTGTAGAACAAAGAATTCCATTTCTGGTGATACATATACATCGATGTCCAAATCTACCTCCATGACATAGGTTGCCCCACACTGGTGATTTCCTCTACATGATATAGCCATTTTCTCAATTGGCCTTTCATGACACACCCAGGGCCGCCATCAGGGGGGGACAGGCAGTCACTGTATTTACAACCTTATTGCTGTCCATTTAGCAGGGTGAAAGTAACTTTACACACATGTAGCATAGGTATCAACTTTTGTCACCATGTTAAAAGGACAGCAGTATGGGTAGCATTACAGTGACTGTTATTAGTCCAGGCTCACTAAACTAGCCAATGCTTGGAAAAGCAAGCCATGCAGATTGCTTTTCAGGTCCCTTTTAACATGAGCTGTCTGATTGGGTGTGGCTGTTAATTTTTGACGCAGACCTGATAAGCCCCTCAATTCTCCTTTATGGAGTGTTATATGTAAATGGGATTGCTTCATTTGAGATGCAGATTTAAACTATGTATGGCCAGGCTGAAGGTACCCAAGTGGATTGCTCGATCACCTGGAGGACAACGTACAACCAGTCTGTCAGATTTTACACACACTTATCGCTAGCATCTCTTGTAGCCACTAGCAATAATCACTGTGTTTTCCTGGCAGGGGCAGCACCGGGTGAACACAATGGCTCCGCAGGAGGGTTTCCCCTGTCTGTGTTGATGGTGGAATCAAGGCAAAATGTTTTTCCTGCAAGCCACGGGACAAACAAAGATAGTTTTGTAATTAATCCATGATTTTGCCAAAATGGAAAAAAAAGAGGTTTGCTTTGTATATTCTTAAGTTTGCTACATAACTAGAACATGTAACAGTGTTATATCATTGCATGAGATTTCCCCTCACTTCCTGTCTTGGTGTCACCACGACAGGAAATGAGGGAATCTCCCGTGGGGATATAGCCAGCAATTCTTTCCTTTTATATATACTATGGACATTATAAGGCAACAATTGCAAGCTATTTCCCCACAGTGATATTCCCCTCACTTCCTGTCTTGGTGACACTAAGACAGGAAGTGAGTGGAAATCTCATGCAATGATATCACCCTATTAGAAATTGGAGTTCCGTCTAAAAAGTATACATAAAGTAAGCACTTGGTTTCCAAAGTGGCAAAATTATGGAGGAGTTAAAACCCCATAGTGTGATTGGGGAATCTGACGCTGTGCTCCTACACTCCTCAATGTGTCTGTTCATTATGCTGTGCTGAATTATCCTTGATTCGCAATTCCTGCAAGAGTTGCACATGGTATGTGGGAGATGCGAATTTAAGGTGGCATAATTATCCACACAATCACACATAATCCTTTTTAAAGGTCCCCAGCAGAATTTGATGGCATAGTGGTTCACAGCAGTGCCATCAAATTCCAGTTAGATCTGTAAATTAACAAAGCAATGTGATCTGGGGGTGTATTTAACTTGCAATGGACACCCCCATTCATTATCATATGGCAGTGTGAGATGGGTGTGTTGGGAATGTGATCCATTAAGAAAAGTGATTATACACTCATGTGTTTCTTTTAGAGGTGATTTGTTCAAGGCAATCCTTTGAAGACATGACCATTCCAGATTTTTAGGATCACTGATTCCATCTCAGGTGAACCAATTAGCTGCTGTGTGCAGATCCAGCTTATGATGGTAAGAGTGTCAGACAAGACAAATGGGGCCGAGCTTGCAGTGTGTATGGATGTATGTAAGGCAATAATTTTTGGCATTATGCATTTAGGGAATATAATAATGTTTCTAATCTTGCATATATGAAAAGGGTCAATACATTTGTCTTTATCTAGACAGATTCCAAAGCGTCAGAGCAATCTGTCACAGATAATTGTGTTTCATTTTGTGTAAACGTTGAAACTAATCAAATCTATCTATATACAGGCATAGCCCACTTTAAGTACACAATGGGACCAGGGCATGTATGTAAACTGAAAATGTACTTAAAGTGAAGCAATCCCTTTTTTCTTTTCTCAATGCATGAAAATACACCAGCTCCATTGTAAATTTTGGCCACATTGACATAGCCTTACTCCGAAACCATGTGGGAGCATGTTAAGGGGATCCAGGACTATGACATGATAGATTACCTAGGCAAGCTGCCCAGCCACAAAATGGATATGGTGTAGTCCTGGGTACCCTCTCGTTGCTCCCTAAGTTTGTTATCCCTGTCACTTATGGTTTGTGAGCAGTGTCATGGCAAGCTGAACAAGCTGTGTCCTTACTCACGATTGTATATAAAGTGAGTGTACTTAAAGCAGGGTATGCCTATCTATATCTATATAGAAAGATCAGAGATGTGAACCTGTTCCCTATTATATACACTAATATATGGTATATAACATATTCTATAATGTATATATTGTATATAATGTATATATTGTATATAATATATACATAGTATATATATTGTCTCGAATATATATATTTTCTATAATATATATTTTGTGTGTATATATATATATATTGTGAGGGATTAGCTCGGTGGTAGGCGTGGATGACCCCTTTGGGGGTGCGTTTTCACAGAGAGATAGCCGAGCAGAGGTTGAAAACAAGACTGATTTATTCATGCAATTTACTTCACACAATTGCAAGCGTCAAAACAGCCAACATAAAATAAAAGACAAAATAAATCCTTGCCTCTGTGGGCGGCTACCTTCTCACGCTGGAACCTACCTAAGAAGTCTTCCCAACCTACTGTTGGGCCGACACTGCTGATCCTACAGCAGACACTCAAATGTCCATTTGTTTGCTTTTCACACAGCACAAACATTGTCCATTGAACATGTCCCTTTGTTTTCTTTCACACAGAAACACTTCGTCTTCTCACCTTTGAGACGTCTTCACTCGTTTTTACCCTCCTGAGCGCACACCGCTTCAGGAGGTCTTCCCCATGCTCACTCAGCTTTCAGGGGGCACACAGGACTGTCCTCTACCCACATGGCGTCAGGATGCAGCCGTTTGTCTGCCTTCCTCTCCCAGCCCACACGGCGACAGGAGGCAGCAATGCATAGACTTTCTTTGGACAAATTATAGAGGCCTTAATTTCCTCATTCTGAACAGCTGAAGGCCTTTCAACTTCTTTACACCTTCCTGCTGCCTTTGGCAGCCGACACCCTATAATAATTAGTGAACTTTTCAAAGCAGGTGGGAATGTGTCTCCTCTCAGTGACTACATTCCCAGATTTACCTGACTTCCTGTCACATACCCCCCCCTCTTGTTTCAACCCTAGGGTTGGGACACATATTTCCAGGCACGCATGTGTCAGGCACTGCTGACTCACTGATAAGCCTCCTATTATCCTCAAGCTTCCGGATGAAACTGTTTTGTCATCTTCATTGACAGATTTCTCATAAATGCCACACAGTTTGTCTCTCATCTCATATACACATTCTTCAACTGCATTTTTGGCATCATTTTGCTCCTTCTCGTTTCTGTCATCTTCATTGACAGCTTTCTCATAAATGTCAGACAGCTTGTCCCTCATAACCGTCTGTCCAATCCACCATGGAGGACCGTGATCCATAGGCAACTCAATTGGGCTAGTCTTAATGTCTTCAACATTCTTAAAACGCCTCTCTCTGCAATCCATAAATGTTTTCCACAAAACTTTGAGAACCTTTGCTTCACTAAGCTTTGTTCCAAGTAGGGACTCTTGACATCCCTCTGTGACTTGAGTTGCCTCTCCATACAGCTGTACACAATCATTGACTTTTTGTTGTAAAAGGGAATGATCTTCCTTCTTGAGCTTTGCTTGCTCTAAGATGCTGTGCAGAGGATTTTCCAATTGAGACAACAGGCTGTCACACATTTCTTCAAAGTGACCCCTGTTCCTTTTCCCAGAGATATCAATATCATTCACCAAACATTTCATATTCATAGGCAGATCTGAAGCATTTGCACTCATCAACTTCTTAAACTTTTCGCCCTCCTGAGCGAGTCGCAGTAAAGGCCTACTATTTGATTTGATATTCAGTTTATATTTCTTGCCAAACTCTTCACAAAAGTAGCCAACCAGAACATCATCAACTTTCCTTCCACCAACATAGGGGTTAAAGGCAACAACACAGTTGAACCCAGCGATCTGGGTGGTATCCATTATAGACCTCCTCTCTGCATCAGTGAAGAAGCATGGAACTGCAACACATTCTTTTACAGGTTTCTTCAATGCACTTTCTGCTGAACTATTTGACCGCTCAAGGTCACCTAGTTCTTTTTCTCTATCTGAATTCCACATGGAATGCATCTCAAGATCACGATCAAACTTCTGCCACCCGTCTTTCACCAGTTCCATTTTGGAAACACTCCCTGAAAGGCACTTATTCATTTGCTTCACGTTTTCACCAACAGCCTTAGTTTTCCCCACTAGGTTTTCAGCCTGAACTGAGAAATCATCACATTTCTTACTCAGCTCCTTTGTTTGCTGAAGTTCTAATGATACATTTTCCAATGCTTGAAGTTTTTGAAGGAACGGTTTATTCCAAAGGGGTGATTCAAGCCACATGTCATCACATTTCTGAGGCTCACTCAGGACAGACCCCAAAACACTGATCCTTTTAAAAACTGCATCAGGCACACTATCCCCTCTTTGGGACAGATCCTCTGTTGCCTGGAATTCCGCTTCCAGTTCCTGCAACGGAATCTTCATCTCTTCTACTTGCTGTTCTAAGGCTCGCTTAGACTTTTCTAGCTCCTGAACTCTTTTCACAACATCATCCTTGGAGCTGACCAATTCTTCCATTTCTGTACGCAGCTGTTTGTTAACACTTTCTAGTTCAGCCTTACACTCTAGAGCTTCCTCCAAAGAGCGAGCCAAGAACAGGGCTTTGCTCTCGTTATCACGCGCCTCCGCTTCTGCGCGGTCGCGTTCTTCTGCATATTTTGCAGACACAGTCTTCTCTTCACCAAGCATCTGATCAAACTTCTTTTTCACATCTTCAACACACTGTAATGAACCAACGCTTTCTTCCATGCGTTTTTTCATATCCGCTATCCGAGCTTGCAATGTTGCGACTTGCTCTGATAGGTTTTTCTTTGCTTCCGCCTCCTCTTTTAATTGTTCCAGGAAGCCATTTTTCTCATCTTCCATTTGTTTGAGCTTTGTGCTAAAACTCAGCCTTTGACACCTCTCTTCCTGTAAGAGTTCCTGCGTGTCTTGCAGCTGCGATTCCAAGATAGAAAAATCTTCCGCAATTTCTCTAGATTTGCTGTCTGCTTGAGAAAGCCGATTTGTGACACTGTCCAACTCAACCTGCAATCGGTTTGCCTTCTCTGACAGCTTAGCACACAATCGGTCACCTTCTGACACCTTGACTTGCGATTCCAGAAGCTGTGCCTCTACTTTTTCCCTCTTATGTTCACAATCTCCTTTTCCCTGCATAAGAGCTTTCACCTCACTGGCTAGCATCTGGGAATAAGAATGTAATTCTGCCACACAGGCTTCTTTCTCCTTTAACTGCTGCTGGACACGTTGGGCTTCATCTTTCCAACTTTCACAGTCCGCACGCAATTCATCTACCACATTGCTCAAGGTAGTGAGCTCATACACAGTACTCAGTATTTTTTTCTCTCTCTCACTTTTCTCCTTGTTGCTGAGAGACAATGTCGTTTTCAGAGCAACATTCTGTTCCTGCGACTCCTGCAGGTCTATTTTTGTAGCTCCCAAAGACTGAAGACTTTTTTCCAGCTGATTACGCAACTCCAACATATCAGCCATACTTTGCTTCTGCAAAGTCTGAATTTCACTTTCCTTTTCCATGAGGATGGTATCTTTCTCCATTATAGTCTCTCTGCGTTTTTGCAACTCGACCAAAAGAAGAGCAGTGGATTCTTCCCACTGTAACACATGAGACTTGAGTAGTTCATTCGTTTCCTGCAAGTTTCTATGCTCCATTTTAAGCAATTCCAAAGCTTGTTCCTTTTCTTCCATTTTCCGTTGCAAGGCATCCAACTCAGCCCTGCACACATACTCGGTTTCTTCCAAACCGATGGCCTCCATTGGCTGCTGGCGTCTCTGTTTCCAGCCTGCCATGCTCTCTTGGTGAGCCTTTTGTTGAGCTGCAAAGCTCTGCTGAAAATCCGCATTTGCCTGCTGTTGAGCTGCATTTGCCTGCTGTTGAGCTGTATTTGATATAATCAGTTGTTTCAACATCTCCTCCATTTTGAGTTTACTTTTCATCTGAGCACACTGCATCTCCATAGCAGTTTCATCAGTGTTGCTAGGGACAACAACCTTCCTCTTTAGTAGACTCTCTTTAGGCATGGATGGGGCTGGTTCAGACGGTAGCATCCCCTCCATCCATAGAATCCGGTCTCTCATTTCATCTATCTTTGCATTCTTCAGGCGTTTTGAACGCTACATCTTCAATAACTCCACAAACAAATTTTTCACAGTCCAGCAAAAATTTTCAGACCACTGTCTCTTTAACACATGTCGTTTTTTCTCTCTCTTGCAAGATCTCTTTTCCTGCACACACAGTTTGTGCAGTCACTTGCACCAGACACAACAAAGTTCATCAAAAAATTTTTGAGACCCCTGTCTCTTTAAAACACTTTTTTTTTTTTTTCTGTCAGGATCTTCTCTCCTGCACACATAGATTGTGCAATCTCATGCACCAGATAAAGTTCATCAAACATTTGCACTTCCTTGCAGGGATCTTGCTGCTTCTGCCCACTGCATACCTCCACCATATGTGAGGGATTAGCTCGGTGGTAGGCGTGGATGACCCCTTTGGGGGTGCGTTTTCACAGAGAGATAGCCGAGCAGAGGTTGAAAACAAGACTGATTTATTCATGCAATTTACTTCACACAATTGCAAGCGTCAAAACAGCCAACATAAAATAAAAGACAAAATAAATCCTTGCCTCTGTGGGCGGCTACCTTCTCACGCTGGAACCTACCTAAGAAGTCTTCCCAACCTACTGTTGGGCCGACACTGCTGATCCTACAGCAGACACTCAAATGTCCATTTGTTTGCTTTTCACACAGCACAAACATTGTCCATTGAACATGTCCCTTTGTTTTCTTTCACACAGAAACACTTCGTCTTCTCACCTTTGAGACGTCTTCACTCGTTTTTACCCTCCTGAGCGCACACCGCTTCAGGAGGTCTTCCCCATGCTCACTCAGCTTTCAGGGGGCACACAGGACTGTCCTCTACCCACATGGCGTCAGGATGCAGCCGTTTGTCTGCCTTCCTCTCCCAGCCCACACGGCGACAGGAGGCAGCAATGCATAGACTTTCTTTGGACAAATTATAGAGGCCTTAATTTCCTCATTCTGAACAGCTGAAGGCCTTTCAACTTCTTTACACCTTCCTGCTGCCTTTGGCAGCCGACACCCTATAATAATTAGTGAACTTTTCAAAGCAGGTGGGAATGTGTCTCCTCTCAGTGACTACATTCCCAGATTTACCTGACTTCCTGTCACAATATATACACATACATATATATACACATATATATATATATATATATACATACATATATACACACACACATATATATATATATATATATATATATACATATATATATATATATATATATATATATATATAGGGAACAGGTTCACATCTAGGAAGTTTCTATAACAGGAAGCTTCTAGATCACGTCTAATAGGCAGAAAGTGCATGCGCAGATCAGCAGACCAAAAGTTTCTTGCACACCCGCTAGATAAGCGACCCACCCAGCCCCCCACCCACCATCCCGCACCCACCATCCCGCACATTCACACCCCCTCCTTACCTTACACACAAATGCCACAATTTCGGACGTGTAGCGCAGGAGCAATGATTGCGATAAGGGCCGGGACAATTTCCGGAAACGTGTGCACGCACCAAAAGTTTCGTTTCCGGTTTCATGTATAAATGTGAGAATGTGGGTTTGTATATTCACGAATTCGCGAATAGTCACCATACACAACCATTAAGCATATTTAACTTAGAAAAAGAAATACAAATACATACATTTGTGGACACCAGAAAACTTTATTTAGACACATGAAGACATTTGTAAAAAAGATTGTAAACATGCTGTTTAATACACAAATACACAGCTCAAACATTTCACATGACATATTTTTGGCACAGTCTCCACAGTATCCCATTGAAGCCACAGATTTGTATTTTTCAAACAAAAACAACCTTTGTACAACATTTAGACCATATACATCGACAAAGAGCCCATAATCAACAGATGCATGTGCAGATTGACAGAATTATGTTAACAGCAATAAATACTTACAGAGAGTCAACACACAACACAGCCAAATCTCACCTCCATAAATAACAAAGGGCCACAAATGTGAACCATAAAGCATGTGACACACAAATATTTTGGACCTCTTCGTAGGTCAAATCTTTCCTGATGTCTGAGTGAGCTATATATAATCCAAGCAAACACACACCCAGAATGGTAACGCCCAGTCCAAAAATTAACTGTGTGTGTCCTGTGTGTTTTGGAGCATGCTCAGTTGCCAAAACAAGGGAAATAGAAATGAGGAGGAGGAGAGAGACCTAAACTGCCCAAATCCATGTATGTATGTATGTAGGTGTGTATAGTATATGTGAATTGATAAAATTCTCTCTTCAAGTTTGCTAGTCATTATTTAGAATGTTTAGATACAGGAATACATACATATATATACAATTACATGAGAGAGCGAGAGAGAGAGAGAAATATATATTTAGGGAAACAATTGAAACACACCTTTTGGGATTTGGGAAGTGAGATTGTGACGATTGAACAGATATGTAAGCCAACAATCTGACTCATCACTCATGAACATCCCTAAATTTGGCGTGGCAATTATATCAGGCGTTCTTATGTGCGTTTTGGCTGGCGTTTTCACAGGCGTTTTGACATGCATTTTTTGGGCAGGCATTGTTATATGAAATCACCTAAAAAAGCCCCAAAAACAGACCACAAACACCTACATGTGAACGTAGCCCGTTTGGGGGCGTTTGAGGGGGATTTGTCCAGCTCAAGGATCAACTCCCAAAACAGGCAAAAAATCCAATCCTATTCAGTTCAATGGCCCCTGTTCCCATGTGAGCATTTTGCCGGCATGAGGAAAACACCCAACGCTCACTGAGAAATAGCACAATGATTAGGGAGTCTGCCTTCCTGCTGTAGGTTTGTAAGTTCGAATCCGGAAGGAGCCCTCTGTATGGGCAACACTTGGATATCTCCAATTCTCCAAATGTTGACATCAATAATTTTGTTCATGTTTGAAAAAGGCATGTGTATCAGCAAACTTTTAATCTAAAGACATGAACAAAATACAAAAGATGCCAGTCAATATGTAGCAATATCGTGAGCTAAAGCTCTATTTGTTTGTTGGGCATACTTTGCTAATTAGCCAAGTATGAGATATATATATATATATATACCTTCAGTTAAATGTGTATTAAAATGGTAACACTTGGCCATACCCATATGGAAGAAAATGTAGTATTTGCAATATATTTCTAAAAAAATTCTTTGGAAACACATAAAATATTGTCAAAATTGTGACATTTCCTTGATATGTGTGAAATGCTAATAATCTTTCTTTGAAATATGTTTTACATCTATTTTTTTTATATCTGACGACCAATTCCTCAATGTAATATTTTGTGGGTTTTTTCCGATAATGTGGAGGTTCTATATAAACACTGTAGATTTGACTGCTATGATTTCTGAGTTAGCAGGAAAGGTGTATGGAATGTGATGGTGTTTACTAAGGGATCCCTTGTTGGAAGTGTGCATGTTTTTCCAATTCCGCCGGTTTTTGCCATTTTCTATGGGCGAGACAGCGGATTTCCAAGCGGTATTCAAAAAAAATTTGACCCAAAATCGCGCTGGCGAAATTTTTGGAGCCTATTTGGCGTTGCGCATGCGCACATTCTCGCGTTCGCAGCTCGAGGCTGGAGGAGCTGTTTAACCTTTCTACACTTTCGCAGATATCTCTCTTTCTAAGTCAGTTTTTGACATTTTTTAAACGCAAGTCATCTCCAAATTGACTTCCACACCTTCCACAGTGATTTGGGATTTTTGGGGGTACAGGGGAAAATTTGGCTAAACTTTAGTCGAGCTTTTAGCTGGCGTGGTTTTAAGTCGCGCTCTGACCATATTGCATCTTAATGAATCTCACACTAGGCGCTATTTTCCGCCCGCCGTTCTTTGAATGCCAATTTCAGACTTAAATAATCGCCGGTTCGCAAAATCCCGCCGACAGTGTCTGTCTAAACGCTGTATGTCAAAGTTAAATATGAAGGAAAACATTTTTTTCTTTTTTAAATGAAGATTAAGCAGACACATATGCACTGAGCTTGCAGTATATGGCCGCTACACACGGCACGCCTAACAGGTTGAAAACGGTTGTTGTTCTATTCTGCTATTGAATAAAAAAAAAAAAAAAAACCCATTTGAATGAAAAACTGAAAAATATTTTTTTTCCCCTAAATACTGAAAAATGACTATTTTCCCCTTACATAGGTGCTATTTGAAGAGCAGGTTAGAAAAGCAGTGTCTGTGTAAAGACTGTATGTCAAAGTTAAATATGAAGGAAAACATTTTTTTTTCTTTTTTAAATGCAGATTAAGTAGACACATATGCACTGAGCTTGCATTAAATGTGCAGCACCACACGCCGCCCACCTAACAGACTGATAAAAGTTTTTTTCTTTTTCTCCTTTCTCCTCAGGGCTCAGGTCAGGGCATAAAGATCGTGCACTGCACCCCCACACTATACAATCAATGTAGATCGCTGTCTGATTAAAGAAGATTGTTCCTATCTATGCTTTCCCTCAAAGCAATCTCCAGCTTGACCCTACAGTAATCTCCCCCTCCGGGCAAAAAGATTGTGCACTGCACCCCCACACAATCAAATCAATGTAGATCGCTGAATGATTATTGAAGATTGTTCCTATGCTTTCCCCCAAAGCAATCTCAAGCCTGACCCTATAGTAATCTCCTATCTCTCCCTCAGCAAAAATCTCAGGAACCTCTCCCTAGTATAGTTATAGCAGAATGACGCGCAGCGCTGTGTGACTCCAGCTTATATAGACTCTGGGTCACATGCTGCACTGGCCAATCACAGCCATGCCATTAGTAGGCATGGCTGTGATGGCTTCTAAGGCACACTAGTTAAACGCTTTCTGATTGGCTGCCTTATACCTGTTGAAACCGTGCCATTAAAACCGCGCCAAAACATCAACGTTACCGAACAACGGACAGTACCTGAACAAACAGTGAAATGTTCTGGTCCGGGTACCGAATACCCAAAAGTCCGGTACGAACCCGAACAATACAGTCCGGGTTCGCTCGACAATATATATTTTTTTTGGATGATGGGTTCTTTGGATATTTAGAGTAAAAACTAGAATGCCTCTGATTTATACTGTATACAGGTTCGTTTTTTCTTTGCCTTGGCTTTGTTTTTTTGTCTTCTGCATTTTTGTATATACAGTAGTACATAACCGTGTATTTTTGAACCAATATGATTGTTATTATTGCATTTCAGACTTTCAGCCTGACTTCACCTCTGTTTGAGTAGAGTAGTGTTTCAGTATTGTTACTAGGTTTGATTAAGATTGGGTTTGGCAGAAAGGGGTAAGCAAGGTTGTGACTGTTCCCTGCATGTATAAACTGTACAGTAAAGATGAATTAGGTGGAATGTGTGGGGAAATTCCTTTGTTTGTATATACATTACTGTGCACTGTGAGAGAGTGTTGTATGCATCACCAACTAAAGCATTTCTGGAATTACCAGAAAAAGTAAGTAGACTCTTTGTTGGGTTAGCTAATGTTTTAACTAGAAGAAAGCAGTGCACTTTCTGACTAAAGTGGCAGGACTGTGGATTAGACGTGTGCGATTTGTTTAGTTACAAATCAAAATTCGAACGCAATTTTAGTAAAAACATTTTAACTAATCCAAATTATAACGAAACAACAAATTCATTTGTATTCATTTGTTTCATTCAGATGACAGGATGCCATAGTTTGGGCCTTTTGCTAATGTTTGAAGCGTCCTAAATAATGTAACAACATAACGAATTATCCAAATTGATTTTAGATCCATTTCGTTTTTTTTTTTTTTTTTTGCATTAACATTTTTTATTATTATAAAAAACAATATATATGAAATAACAATATTTTTTACTTTCTGCTAAAAACATATCCAATAATAAAAGGTAAAAAAATCTAATTTCTGGATAAATTTTGCATCTAATATGTGTATTGCTACATGTTTTTGGTAATAAAAATCCCATTAAGAGTATCTTAAACTGGTTTGATAAAAAGTATTAGCGTCCACAAACTATGGGATATATACTGGAATTTATATTTATTTGTTTATTTATTTATTTTTTTACTAGTATTGGCAGCAATTAGCAATTGTAGCAGGACTGCAAAATTGCAGCAGACATTCTGACACTAACTGGCACTTTTTGGGAACCAGTGACACACTAATACAGTGATGAGTGCTAAAAGTATGCACTGTCACTGTACTAATGACACTGGCTGGGAAGGGGTCAAACATCTAGAGCAATCAAATGGGTAAATGTGTGCCTAGCCAGTGTTTTGGTGTACTGTGCTAGGTGCTTTTACTAAGGCAAGTAATTAATTTTGTTCCGTACTTTGGGGAAAGAAAATCTCTTACTTCCCCGACAGGGCAGGGCTCTGCATTGTTTACATAGGCAGGGCTCTGTCCTGTGTAAATTCATGATGATCAGCAGGTGCCGGCGGTAATCAATTGGCTGGCACCCGCTGATCGACATCTGCTGTGTTCAATCACAGCACGGCTGGGACGCCCGTGGCACGTGAACGTGCCCCCTACCCGGAAGTGCTGGGGAAGATGAGCTGTCTTGCTGCTGTATATCTATGTTATACTGTTGGAAAGTGGTTTATATATAGTTACATAGTTAGTCAGGTTGAAAAAAGACACAAGTCCATCTGGCTCAACCAATAAAAAACAAAAAACGTAAAGAAAACCCAACCATACAATCCCATGTACACAATCCTCTACCTGCAGTTGATCCAGAGGAAGGCGAAAAAACCCCAGCAAAGCATGATCCAATTTGCTACAGCATAGGAAAAAATTCCTTCCTGATCCCCCGATAGGCAATCGGATATTCCCTGGATCAACTTTACCTATAAATATTAGTAGCCATTTATATGATGTACACCTAGGAAAGAATCCAGGCCTTTTTTAAAGCAATCTAGTGAACTAGCCAGAACCATCTCTGGAGGGAGTCTATTCCACACTTTCACAGCTCTTACGGTGAAGAAACCTTTCCGTATTTGGAGACAAAATCTGTTTTCCTCTAGACGTAAAGAGTGCCCCCTTGTCCTCTGTGTTGACCTTGTTCCATTTGTTCTTTCAGATGCATGTGACTCTAGTCAATATCGTTCTTTCAGCTCATTCTATTTCTCTTTGTGGATTGAGCTAGCAGGGATGACTTCGAGTGCATAAGTGATCTCCCAAAATACATGTTAAAACAAATAGAGCCAATCTTTCATAATAAAACCAAAATACAAATAAATCAGTTTGGAACAACAAATATACAAAATGAATCTGAATATACGAAACGTTGTAATGATTTACTTAAAGTGGTTGTAAAGCCACTTAGTTTTCTTACTAGAATCCCCAGTGTTAGAGTTATGTGCTCCAGTGTTTATTTTTTATAAAAATTATGCCGCTTTGTACCTTATTTCAGAGGGGGGATGGAGAGGAGAGGAATGGTGGCGGTCACGTGAGCTCCGAGCGGTGCTCTGAAATAAGGTATAAAGCGGCATATTTTTTATAAAGAAAATACACTGGGGCACATAAATAATCTAACACTGGGGATTCTAGTAAGAAAACACAGTTATTTTAACAGTAGGAGGGGAGGAGCGGGGAGCAGATTGAGAGAGACTAGCTGAAAGGCAGGGAGGGAAAGAGGAGAGTAGCGGGCTGACAGAGGCATGTAAACTGACCACGGTAATCATAGATCAGTAGCAATGATAAACGTGGTCAGTTTACAGAGGGGTGGGCAGCATCAGGCAGGATCAGCCAGGTATTTTAGATGATAGAAAGGCACACATTACACAGCACAATCACTGTGCTGTTATTCATGCTTTAAAGGAACAAGATCAAGTTTTTTTTTTTTTTTGGGTTACAACTGTTTTTATGAATGAATTCAAAATGAAATGTGGGCATTTCCCAATCCTGTAATTTGTGTTTTCTTGTTTCTGGATCAGATAACCATTTTTTTAAATTATCTGTCATTGTGTTGATATGTTTTCAAGAATTGCACTTCTTTTCACATTCACCTGCCCTTTGGATGACAAAACCATCACATCCACCTCTGGCCATTTAGGCCATTAAAGTTCATTGGTCTATACAGAAAAGAAATTTGTTACCAAATACTTACTGTATTGTATTGGGTTTAGCCCTGCTTCCAATTATTGCCCTAAAGGACTCCACTCCCATAAATCTTTGCTTCTGTTCAGCATCCTCGTTCTGTAACTAGTCTACTTAGGAACTGGGGGGAGCTCCTGCTGCCATGGAGTCCATCAGAAAAGGAAATTTACGGTAAGTAATTGATGACAATTTTCTGTTTTCCTGACAGACTCCATGGCAGCATACGTATTGGGAAATAACTCACCAAACACACCCGAGTGGGCAGATGCTTGACAAAAAAAAGTTTAAATAACCCCATCAACCAATAGGACTTGTAAACCAATATTAACAGAAGACAGAGCCGCCAGCTAAATACAGTAATAGGACAGGAATATGTTGATGGAAGACCAGGACGCCGCTCTACAGATCACATCAGGCGCGACATGCCTGGAAAACGCCCAAGATGTAGATACACTCCGAATCAAATGCGCAGTCACCGCCTCTGGAGGTACCAAGCTCTTTGCCATATAGGCTCACTGGATAGCCTGAACTATCCACGCAGAGATGGACCTAGATGAAACACGCAGCCCTTCCTCTCCCAACAAAGGAGATGAACACATGCTCGGACTGCCACAAGGGAGCCGTGACTTCCAAATACCACTTGAGAGTATTGCCAACGTCGAGTGGATGAGCAGCGGTGCCTTTCTCAGACCTGAAAGTGGGCAGGACTATTTCCTGATTATCATGGAACACAGAAGTGACTTTCAGCCTTGACCCCAGCATAGGAATTAAGACCACTCTGTCCAGAAAGAACGTCAAGAGCTCCTAATTCGGAGATCCTCTTAGCCGAGGTGATGGCCACCAGGAAGACCGTCTTAAGGGTAAAAGCCTTTATTGTGGGTGGCTTATCTGAATCCAGATTAAGCTTTGAGAGGAAGTTGAGAACTAGTGTAAGGTCCCATTTAGGAAACCTCTGCCTCCTCTGCGGCCTGAGTCTCTCTGTCCCTTTAAAGAACTGACAGGCAAGGATGTGTTTGGCCCAGGAAACTCCAGTGAAAGCTGAGATGGCCGATACCTGTACTTGGAGCGAACTGACCAACAGCGACAAATCTAGGCCCAACTGTATAAAGCTCAAAACGTCTTGGACTTCGGGAGAAACACATGGGTTGGACCGAGTAGACATATGAGCTGAAAACCTAGACCATATTGTGTTGTAGACTCTGTTAGTTGTTTCCCGCCTGGTGTTCAAGAGCGAGGGAATGAGTTCTTCAGGGCAGCCTAAAGCCTGTAGCCTGTAGCCTTCTCCTCTCAAAAACCAGACCTTCAAGTGCAGAAGAGCCGGGCATGCATATAGAGTAGAGCCCTGTGAGAAAAGATCCGGCCTGAGAAGAAGAGGAATCAGATTCCGGACATCAGAAGAGGAAATCAAGGCCTGCTGTGCCAGAAAGGAACTACCGCTACTATCTCCACCACTTCTGTCCTGAATCTCTGCAGGAACTGGAGAACCATCGGAATCGGAGGGAAGGCATAGGCTCTGTAAAACCTCTATTGGTCCGTAAAGGCGTCCACCCCTAAGGCTTGGGGATCTCAGAACCTCAAGTAATACTTTGGCAACTTGTTGCAGGGAGGCGCAAAGAGGTCGACTTCCATAGAGACCTCCAGGGTTAGAATCCATTTGAAGACTTCCTTGTGGATAGCCCACTCGTTGTTGTCTAACCTGATTTGAGGAGGGAAGACCACCTTTACGTTCTGTATTCCAGGGACATAGACAGCCGACAGGTTGGACAAATTCTTCTGTGCCCAGGACATGATCGGCTCTACCTCTCACAATAGCAAGAGACTGCTGTTCCTGTGTTTCCTTATGTGTGCCACAGCTGACGTGTTGTCCAGTCTGAGCATCACTGGAGACCCCAATGTTAAATGGCGGAAGGCCTGGAGCCCCCGAAGCACTGCTCGGAGTTCCAGGATGTTTGAGACTATCCCCGAGGGGAAAAGTCCCACCTACCCTGAGTCACCTCTGAGAGACAGTGGGCACCCCATCCTATGTTGCTGGCATCTGAAGTCACAATGATCCATGAGACAGGGGCTATGGAGTGACAGTTAAGCAGATTTTTCCATCAGAGCCACCAGGAAATTCCCCCCGTCATTGACGGGGTTAGGAAAATGCGCTGGTTCCGGTCCATAGCATCCTACTGTTGGAGAAACCCCCTCTGGAAGGACTGCATCCTCCACAAGGCCCATTTCACCATTACCGCTGTGGCTACCATGGTTCCAATGATCTTCAGACACTGCCGGGCGTGGAGATAAGAGGAAGAAAGAGCAAGGTGTATCCTGTCTCGGACCACCGGGATTTTCTCTACGGGCAGGGAAATGGAGCCTCTTGCCGTGTTAAACAGGGCCCTGAGAGAAATGAGGGACTGTGTGGGAACCAGATGACCCTTTTCCAGGTTCAGAAGCTACCCGAATTCCTGGAGAGTGGAGATAACTTGACTCAGGTGCTCCACCAGCTGACCCTTGTCTCATGACAAGAGGAGAGGGTCGTCCAAGTAATGATGGAGGTGAATACCTCTGACTCAACAAAGCTACGACAGCCAACAAGACCATTGAAATCGTCCGAGGCAATGTGGAAAGCCCGAAGGGGAGACACGTGAATTGCAGGTGGAATTGACTGATGGCAAATCGGAGGTATTGTTGAAAATCCTTTGCAACGGGAACATGGAAATAAGTGTCCTTTAGATCTATTGACCTTTAGATCTGGACCACCTGCTGGATTGTCAGCAAAGTTTTCATCTTGAACCTCTCCCTCTTGATGAGCTGATTTAGATGGGTAAAGCTTATGACGGGTCTCCAAGAGCTATTCTTTAATGGCCATTTTGAACCATGAAGAGAGAATAGATTCCTTGCCCTCACTTGCCCTCTGGGATGGGAATGGCAGCACCCTGAGACACCAGGGACTCCACATAGGACAGGAGGGTTTGTCTTTTTTCTGCTGAAAGAGGAAGGGAGGTAGGGATGAACCTGAGCCTGGGAACACTGTTGAACACCCAAGTATGTCTGGAAGAGACCATTCTGACGGTCCAGGAATCCTGGACTGAGGCCACCCAGACATGTCCAAAATGTAGCAGATGTGGGCTCTGAGCGTGGCTGACTCCCAGTTCCGCCAGGGAGTCCTTAAGGACCTGCTTCACCAGGAATTCCAGTCACTGGTCCGGGATGTCTCTTTCCCCCGCAACCTCGGAAAAACAGCGGTCTCACATGGACTTTGACTCAGGGACCCGAGCGCCATATCCTCAGCACCCCGTCTTGTCCAGGTGCCGAGAGGAGCTGGTTAAGGAGGCTAGGTCTGTAGTATGGCACCTGGAGCCAGACGGGGACCTGCGTCTAGACCTTGAAGAAGAATGATGGTGATGCGATTTGCGATCATCTTCCTTGCATGCAGTGCGTTGAGGATCAGACTTAGAAGGGCTGAAAAGAAAGGAAAGGAAAACACACAAACAGGGAGCAAGGGACATAAGACCAGGACCCTACCCCCCTTCGTACACCCCACCACCTCATCCCACCAGTTACCAGCTGCGAGAGGGCTGGCCACAGGGGGGCAGTGAGGCTTCTATCTCCAGATGCTGACCTAGAGGAGAAATGCTGACAACAGGAGTCAAAAAGAAAGGGGGGGGGGGGGGAGAGCCCCAATAGTCCAGGAAGCCAGTCCTACCTGTAGCCGTCTTCACACCCTCCGGAGAAGAAGCCAGGCCGCTGGAAGCACGGGTGGCTATCCACAAAGAAAACTGCCCACAAACGTCCTCCGTGTGTTGTGCCACCAACACACACAGCTCAAAGAACCATAGGCATAATTCAAAAACAGCCCCTGTAGACGCCATCCGGCAGTGCCGCCTCATCTCCACTGTGCATGCGTGACCACGCCACAGCTTCCACCGCGCACACGCGAGCCAGGCCTCAATCTCGAGGCGACCGCACATGCGCAGAAGAGATACTCGCCGGTGGCTGGAGTGCAGAAGAGGACCGGCCGCTGGCCACAAGACACCAGGGAAGCAGCAGACAAGAAAAAAAACAAAAAAAAGAAAACACATAGAAACAAGAGAAGACAGATAAAGGCTGCTGCCAAGGAGGTAAGCTTACCTGTTGCCATTTTTTACTTAAGAGATAGGATAACCGGATTATAGCAGATCTTTGATGGAGGACAGACTCACACAGGCACCATGCTTTAGTTTTCTCAGGAACACACACTGCAGTTTCTGCTGCCTCTTTTTTCTGTCTTCTTTTTTTTTTTTTTTAGTGAGTGCAACTTTATTTAAACACTTCCTGGTTAACAAACAGACAACATATTCATATCACTGTAGATCAATGGATAAGCTGTATAAGGGCATATAAACAAAATGTCATATATCTTAACACCCCCACTTGCTCTTATACTGCTTATGAAAAATAGTTTAGTATAGTTACATCATTTTACTCTCTATACTCCAAAAATATAACTCACAAACCTATCAAGCTTAAACTTTGTTATTGGTTTAGTCAGAACATCAGCTACCATTTTATCCGTAGAACAATACTCAAGATCTATCTTGCCTTCTCTCAGAATAGACCTAAGGAAATGGAATTTAATGTCAATATGTTTGCATCTTTGATGGTAAACTGGGTTCTTTGCGAGAGCTATCGCACTCTGATTGTCTTCAAAAATCTTCACTGGCTCAAACTGACATTCACTGTCCAATTCTCTCAGCAGTTGTGCAAGATATAGACTCTCCTGTGTGGTTGCAGCTAATGCTATATATTCAGCTTCACATGAAGATAGTGCAACTGTTGGTTGTTTCTTTGATTTCCAAGAAATCAGAGGTCCATTTTCAGTCAGGCTAAAACAATATCCTGTTGTGCTTCTCCTATCAATCTGGTCTGAGGCCCAACTGGCATCACTATACGCCTCTAGTTTTAACTTCTCTTTACATTTTCTGTAGCATAGTTCAAAATTGACAGTTCCTTTCAAATATCTCAGTACGTGTTTGGCCGTGATCATGTGTTGTACACTTGGTTGTGAAAAGTGTTGTGACAGTTTGCTTATAGTCCAACTCAAATCCGGTCTTGTACACGTAGCCACATAAATCAAACTGCCTACTATCTCCCGATAGCTTTTTACATCTGCAAGTTCACTTTTGTCGTCGAAATCTAATTTTTGTTCACAAGGAGTAGATCTCGGTTTACAATCTGACATACCAAATCTTTCTATCATTTTCAAAATGTATCTCTTCTGATTCATCTTCACCGTTTCATTAGTCTGTCTAAAATCAATGCCCAAAAAATAGTTCAGTTTTCCAAGATCCTTCATTTTGAATTTTGTCGCAAGTGTTGACTTCACATCATTGAGTAGTTTTTCATTGCTTGCAGCAATGATGAGATCATCCACCCATATTAGTAATATTGCTTGTTCATCTCTGTTCTGTTTGACATAAACACAATGGTCTACAGAATTTTGTATGAATGCATTTGAACATAGATAATCATGTAGCATCTTGTTCCAGTTTCTTCCCGATTGCTTAAGACCATACAGTGACTTTTTTAGTTTGAGAACTAGCTTTTTATTTGTGTCATCTTTGATCTCAAAACCTTCTGGTTGGTCTATATATATATCACAATCAATTGGGGCATGCAAGTAAGCTGTCTTCACATCCATTTGATGCAAGATTAAATCATATTGTGCTGCCATTTGCATCAAAATGCGTAATGAAGTAAAATTCGCAGTTGGAGAAAAAGTTTCCATGTAGTCGGTTCCCTTTACTTGATTATAGCCTTTTGCCACAAATCTGGCTTTGTACGTTTCAGTTCCATCTGCATTGCCTTTTATTGCATACACCCATCTACCCCCCACTGAATGTTTGCCTTCTGGTAATGTGGTCAATTTGAAGGTATCATTCTCCTTTAGTGACTCCATCTCATCTTTCATTGCATTTAACCAACTTTGTGACTGGGGTGTTTCCATAGCTTCTCTGAAGGTCTGAGGTACATCATGTGCTCTATAGCAGTAATCTATGTTCATCAGTACCTGATCATCACCAACAGATTCTAGTACATAGTCATTTAAATACTGAGGAGTTTTTCTATTTCTTGTAGGGTATCTTGTACCATGGTCTTCATCTTTGTCCTCTACAATCTTCTCTAAAGAATCTGTGGTCTCATTAGTCATTGGACCTGATACAGGAATTACACTCCTTTCCTCATAGAAATCATCATTATTGTCCAACAGCTCAGTCTGAGTTTGTTTCTCGATTACATCCTTTTCAACGAATTTTACTAGTCTGTGCTTGAAGACTTTGCCAGTTTCAGGGTAATACACTAGGTAAGAAGGACTATTTTTGTCATATCCTACAAAAATTCCTTTTGTGCATTTTGGATCCAGCTTTTTCTTATCGTGTTTGTATGCAAAACATTCTGACCCAAAAATCTTCATTTTTGATAAGTCTGGTTTCTTCCCTGTCAGTATGTTGTATGGCGTTTGCTTCAAACGATTGTTAAAACATCTATTTCGAATCATAGCTGCTGTCATCACTGCATATGTCCATAACTCTTTTGGTACTTTGCTCTCTATTAGCATACATCTTGCCATCTCTATCAGTGTTCTCCAGTTTCTTTCAGCTGTTCCATTTTGATGTGGTGAATAAGGTGCTGAAGTCTCATGTCTTATGCTCTTCTTTATGAGTAGTGACTGGAAGTCATTCGATGTGAATTCGGTACCATTGTCTGACCTCATTCTCTTGATGATCCCATAGGGGGCAGTATCAGCGATAAACTTCTCTGTGGCTAGAACTGTGTCACTCTTGTTTTTCAGAAAGTATACAAACACTGCACCAGAATAATCATCAGTGAATCCTATGACGTATTTGAATCCGTCCTTTGCAACTGGCTCTATAGGACCTGTTAAATCTGTGTGTACTAGTTCAAGTGGGTATTTTGCACGGGTGTCAGGCTCCCTGTTTCTACTCTGAGCAAATTTCCCTTGGATACAAATCTCACAATTCAGGTTGGACTTATCAACCTTACCTTGGATCTTCATTCCATCTACTAGATTCTGTAGTTTCAAGATATCATCGTAATTACAATGACCTAGGATTTCATGCCATGTCTGAAAATCATAACAACCGTAACAACTGTCATTGCATTCCTTATAGGTGTTCAAATAGTAAAGCCTGTTGTATTTCTTTATAACAAATTTTGTACCATTCTTATGGATCAGAATACTGTCATCTTGTCTGAACAGACGCCCCATTTCTTGTTGCTGCTTCAACAGAGAAAATGTCTTGTGGATATGTGGGGATAAACAATGCGTTCTGTAGCAATGTCCTCCTTTGTCTTCCCTTACTGTCCATTAGGTACACCTCAGCGTCGCCTCTCTTGAGTGCTACACCGGAAGTTCTTTTCCCATCTGCCAACTCCATGTAATGTTTCTCTGGCTTAAACAAGGTGTCAAATCTTTTAAATTTCTTGATGTCTGTGATAATATGCGATGTTGCTCCTGTATCTACCATCAGGCTTTTTGTTTTGGGATTGTTTAACTGGTCTTCGCTTATTTTAAAAGCAAATGTTTGTTCTGTATCATCCACTACCTGCTTTACATTGTCTCGTGCCTTTCGTCTGCACAATGTCTCACTGTGAGTGGAGCTCTTGCAATAATTACACCAATTTGTATTCCTCTTATTCATTTTGTATGGACATGCATTAGCTTTGTGACCTTTCTGATGACAACTGTAGCAGACAATGATGTCTTTCTCCCTTGTTGGTACAACAGTGGTGCTGATTTTCATTACATTATCAGTGCTTGTGCTGCTGTGATATTTTTCAGTGTCCTCAAAAATCCTTAACTGAGTTTTAAAGTCAGTAAACGTCATATCTTCTTTACCTTGTGTTATGTGGATTGCAAATGGTTTGAATGATTCAGGCAGGCCTTTAAGAATCATAGCCACTAATAGTCCATCACTGAGGGTCTCTCCTGCATTTCTAAGTGCTGTAATCGCTGTTTCTGTGCGTATGATATAGTCTGTGACACTTTCACATTCAGACTTCTGAAGAGATGTTAGTTCTGTGTATAAATTTATGATACGTGGCTTACCTTGGCCAGCATAATGATCTCTCAGGATTTTCAGCGCTTTTCTTCCATTATCAGTTGCTTCTCTCATTATAAGAGATAGACTTTTATCATCCAGGAATTGTATTAACTCAGCATAAGCTTCCTCATTCTTATTCCTGTCTTGTACAGGGTCTGTTCCGTCTGGTGGTTCCTGTAGGATCGTTTCTTTAAGATTCATCAAGCGCAGATGGCCTAGGAATTTTGTCTCCCACAGCTCATAATTTTTCTCATCTCCATCGAAAAGCAGCCTGTTCCATCGGCTTGTTCCCTCTCTCCTGGGCCCATAACCTGTTGCCATTTTTTACTTAAGAGATAGGATAACCGGATTATAGCAGATCTTTGATGGAGGACAGACTCACACAGGCACCATGCTTTAGTTTTCTCAGGAACACACACTGCAGTTTCTGCTGCCTCTTTTTTCTGTCTTCTTTTTTTTTTTTTTTAGTGAGTGCAACTTTATTTAAACACTTCCTGGTTAACAAACAGACAACATATTCATATCACTGTAGATCAATGGATAAGCTGTATAAGGGCATATAAACAAAATGTCATATATCTTAACATTACCTGTCAGGTGTAACTCCAAGGACCAGGGGCACCCGCACACTGGACTTCAGGGCAAGAGAGGGCACCCGCAGCAGCTGGGCTTCAGGCCACTAGATAGCCTGCCTGCTAAGGACCAGGCACTGGCTCCTTTCCAATGCCCCCTCCATACACTGCAACAGCTAGGGCTTAGCGGAGTAATGCGACCCATTTTCCTCAGTCGCAGTCACCTGGTCTACATCCAAGATTCCGAATAAAAAGATCCATTCTGGTAGGAACCGAGCACTCCACAGGTGCAACCCAGAGGAAGATGAAAAAGGAACATGGATGCTGAACAGGAGCAAATATTTATGGGAGTGGGGTCCTATAGGGTAGGTTTGGAGGTGGGGCTAAACCCAATATGTATGCTGCCATGGAGTCTGTCAGGAAAATACTTTTTTAAACAGTGTTTTCTATTGTCTCACTAAGTTCCTTCTGACTGGCTTAGCTGGTTTCTGCTCTGCATAAATTTGATCTTGAACCGAAGAGGGTGGCATTTTTATAAGTAGGACATCGATCCTCTGGAGGCTATCTAACATTCTTTTATGAGAAGACTTGGCACCCTCCTCTTATACGTGCTGTAGTTCACCTTCCTCACTATCCTGCTAATCTTCAGAAAACAGGCACAACAGGAGCAAAATAATTCTTTGAAGAAAATGACCCTGCGGGGAAGAAGGTGATTTTCTGAAGAATAGAAGTGATGCAGATGATTGACAGGCAGGCACTAATAAAGGAATAGATGTATTTTTCCTAAACTCAGTCTATACCTCCTAGCAGCAGTCTAAAGAAGCAAAATCATGTCTATAAAAGTTTCTACTCCTTCCCCTTTGGCCAAATTAAAGGAACAAGAATGACGCAAGAGCTCGCTATATGAGAATGAAACTTTATGACTGCAGCTAGCACAAGCCCTGTAATCATTTTTTCCCCCTGTGCTTTTTAGCCTAGAGAAGAAGAGGCAGAAAAGAAAACCGAATGGAGAAAATGCAAAAATAGACTGTTACTGATTAAAGTGTTACTGAACCCACAACCGTAAAATCAGTCTGCATTTGCAGTAAAGCATGCTTGTTATACTCACTGTGGGACCTAAGTGGTTAATCCAAAAGGATGTTTGAGCCTGTCTTCTCGGATCCTCCCTTTCTTCCACTGTCCCCAATCTATCTCCTAATAGTACAGAGGCTTTGGGGCAAGCTACACATGCTCAGCTTTGTGTGAATTGCTACAGAGTTTTTTTTTTCTTGGGAGGGTGCATGTGATCAGCAAAGGGCCAATGAGCACTGTCCAGACCAAGGGTCAGGGTTCTTGCAGTCTCATAGCTACAAACTTTAACCAGTGCTCGACTGGACACTGATAGAAGTCACAAAACTGCTCTATACTGCTGATGAGAAAAGGTATTTAGCAGTTTATATTTACTAAACGTATTTTGCGATCGGATTCTGTGCGTACTTGCAGATCGCACTGCGATATGCGATCGCAACTGGGGGTGTCGTTAACTTTTAATTGACACCCCCTGCGTATCGCATATGGCAGTGTGAACTGCCAGATGTGCAGATGCGATGCGGGAACACGCTGCATATTCGCAGCGTTCCCGCATCGCAGAAGTGTGAACTGGCACTTAAGTGTTCAGGGTATATAGCATAATCATTTATTATTTTGCTTAATTAAAAAAGTACCCTTTTAGCAGCAGCAGATTCCCCCTCTTAGCAGTGTGAGAAAAACATGGGATCATAGGTAAACCCATAAACCATATTTTTTCCTTGTAGTTAAGAGGGCTGGGCTGGAAGGGAGTATTTGTCTTTTAGACACATGCCCGTCTATGACACTGCAGTGAGAGGAGAGCCACCACTGCAGCATGGACAGCTTGGACCAACGGTGCTTTACCATTGGTCCAAGGCTCCAAGCTGTCCATTGAGCTAAGTGCCTCTGACTTCTTGTGAGCTTAACCCTCCTCTTATGTTAGAATTCCGTTACTATCCATGATGTTTAGGGTCGGTTTTGACCCGTGTTTTAAATCAGCCATAAAATACCCTCTGAATAATTATTTATCATCAAATTTGTTTCTTACCTCTTGGTTACCTTGTTAGGCTTCTTTATCCTTGAAAAGATTGGTTTTAATATTTTTGGTGTGACCCCTAGACCTTTCTTTTGATAGCATACCTCTCATTTTCAAATTTAAAAAATGGTAAAATAAAGTCAGCAACTCTGAAATGAATTTGTCCTATGTTTCTTCACTTTATTTAGAGAAGCAGACAAGCAGGAAAAGAGATAGGCCCCTCCCTAACTACAGCTCACAGGGTTGAGAGGGGATTTGCTGTCAGTGTTACTAAGCAGAGAGAGTGTTTATGATTTCAGTTTTGGCACTTATTAGTGTCCTAAAATCCTATATTATAACTGGGTCAGAATTAACCCTAACACCATGAACGTCTTAATTTTCACCACAGTATTTTATAATTTAGTAAAAAGGATTATTTTTCTATTACATTGTTTAAATAGAGGTTCCTGACAAAGTAAAAAAATCTTGATGCAATAAACAAATTTATGTGATACTTTATAGACATTCAAAACCTGAAAACGGGTCGGTTCTGACCCTAACATAAGAGGAGGGTTAACCTCTAAGTCTGCTGCAAACAGCGTGTGCCAGCTTGTATTTAAACTGGCCGCGCTATATGTAGCTTCTGACAGGCTGCGCAAGGAGCCCCGTATCTCCGGAACCATAGGTGCTAGGAGCCCCAAATTTTGACCAATGTTGGGGTAGGATTTCCGCTCTAGGGTCTCTGTGACCCCAGGTCGCTGAGCTACGACCCTCGAAGCTTGATTATTAATAAAAATCAAAGTAAAAGAAAATCCCAAATTTTGGGTTGGCCCAAAGAAAAGTAATTGGGGGGAAATCTTCCAATGGGGACATAAGATGTGGTAACCTGGGGGTTCCCAAGGAATTCCCTTAATTTGCAGTGATTTCCTCTCACTTCCTGTTTGGCTATTGGACAGGAAGTAAAGGGAAATCTCAGCAATGGGACACAGATGACAAATAGGACAGGGGTTAAAACCCTAACTACTCTATGCAAAATTAAACAAAAAAGAGGTTTTGCCTATAGTTAATGCATTCTATGCATTAGGATAAAAAAACCTTCTGTGTGTAGCAGCCCCACTTAGCCCCCCTGATACTTACCTGAGCCCCATCTCTATCGGACGATGTGTACGACTGCTTTGGCTGTCCGGGGACTCTCCCTCCTGATTAGCTTAGACAAAGTCAATCAAAGTCAGTTTGCCATTCAGGAGAGAGAGGGGGCAGGGCTGAATTGTGGCTCCGTGTCTGAATAGACACAGGGAGCTGTGGCTTGGCTCGGGTGCCCCCATAGCCAGATGTTTGCTGTGAGGACACTCGACAGGAGGGAGAGGCCAGGAGCACCGAAAAGGGATCCGAGAAGAGGAGGATCTGGGCTGCTCTGTGCAAAACCACTACACAGAGGAGGTAAGTTTAACATGTTTGTTATTTTTAAAGAAAAAAACGAGACTTTACAATCACTTAACTTAAGGTTATCATAAACCATGTCTTCTGTTCACCAAGACCCCTACCTTTGGTACATTGTATCACAGGTAAAGCTGCACTGAGGAGGGGAGAGGTTAAGGACTCATTTAAACGATCCCAGAGGCGCATACAGCGTTCAAGAATTGTTATTTATGCTTCCTGAGCAGTATGAAGCTGCGTGCAGGCAGCCTGTGTTATCAATGGAGACACAGCAGCTGTACTAACTCACCCACACATTTACAAAGGAATTCCAGGTATGGATATTTTATACATAGTTACAGGGCTGGCCCTACCATGGGTTCTGGTGGGACCATGGGACCAAGGCGGCACTTAGAGAGGGGCGATCCCCGGCCGCCTCTTCTCTTCTTCGGCTAGCTAAAAAAAAAAAAAAGGTCCGCGGCCGGCCTGACATGCACACTGCGCATGCGCCACCGCCGCTCAGAAAAGCCCGTAAACGTTCGGCTATTTCTGGGAATAGCCGAACATGTACGGACTTTACCGAGCGTCGGCGGCGCATGCGCAGTGTGCATGTCAGGCCGGCCGCGGACCTTTTTTTTTGGCGCCGGGCGGCGCCATTTTTAAATCCTAAGGAGCCCTTTAGGAACAGGTAAGTGAGACTGCTCCACACACAGCCACACTACCTGCCTATGCAGGGCTGCAGGCATACTACAGAAGATGCAGTGCTGCGGGCATGGTACATGCCCACAGCACTGCATCTCCTGTAGTATGCCCGCAGACCCGCATTCTCCTCTACCATGCCCGCAGCACTGCATTCTCTTGCACCATGCCCACAGCCCCGCATTCTCCTGCACCATGCCCACAGCCCTGCATTCTCATGCACCATGCCCGCACCCTGCATTCTCCTGTACCATGCCTGCAGCCCTGCATTCTCATGCACCATGCCTGCAGCCCCACATTCTCCTGTACCATGCCCGCAGCCCCGCATTCTCCTGTACCATGCCCGCAGACCCGCATTCTCCTGTACCATGCCCACTGCCCCGCATTCTTCTGTACCATGCCCGCAGCCCCGCATTCTCCTGTACCATGTCTGCATCCCTGCATTCTCCTGTACCATGTCCGCATCCCTGCATTCTCCTGTACCATGTCCGCAGCCCTGCATTCTCCTGTACCATGCCCGCAGCCCTGCATTCTCCTGTACCATACCCACAGCCCTGTTTTCTCCCATACCATGCCTACAGCCCTGCATTCTTCTGTATTATGCCCGCAGCACTGCATTCTCCTGTACCATGCCCACAGCCCTACATTCTCCTGTTCCATGTCCGCAGCCCTGCATTCTCCTGTACCATGCCCACAGCCCTGTTTTCTCCTGTACCATGTCTACATTCTCCTGTACCATGTCCGCAGCCCTGCATTCTCCTGTACCATGCCCACAGCCCTGTTTTCTCCTGTACCATGTCCGCAGCACTGCATTCTTCTGTACCATGCCTACAGCCCTGCATTCTTCTGTATTATGCTCGCAGCACTTCATTCTCCTGTACCATGCCCGCAGCCCTACATTCTTCTGTACCATGTCCGCAGCCCTGCATTCTCCTGTACCATGCCCACGGCCCCGCATTCTTCTGTACCATGCCCGCAGCCCCGCATTCTCCTGTACCATGCCTACAGCCCTGCATTCTTCTGTATTATGCCCGCAGCACTTCATTCTCCTGTACCATGCCCGCAGCACTTCATTCTCCTGTACCATGCCCGCAGCACTGCATTCTCCTGTACCATGCCTGCAGCCCTACATTCTCCTATACCATGTCCGCAGCACTGCATTCTCCTGTACCATGCCCGCAGCCCTGCATTCTCCTGTACCATGCCCGCAGCACTGCATTCTCCTATACCATGCTCGCAGCCCTGCAGGGCACTGTGACACTATAGACAGTAGAAAGCCTGGTGCGCTCATCTGCCCAGTGTCTACTGCTCTGTCCTGCTCTTGCTGTCACTCCGTACACACTCACACTCCTCTGACTGCTTTCATAGTCCCATAGAATGTGGGGGCCTCTTGGAGGGCGTGAATTTTTTTTTTTGGGGGGGGCAGCATTTCATTCTCGGACCCAGGCAGCACAATGTCTTGGGCCAGCCCTGCATAGTTACATTAGTTACACATCTGAGTTACACATCTGAGTTTGACAGGTTTGCAGGAACGGGGGCATGGCCCCAAACATAGACAGCATGTTGAATGAGGTGGAGAGTCAGGATGATGACGTTGCACTCTTCATCATGTCCAATCAGAGAATGCTTTGCATTTATGTAGACAATGCAAATCATTCTTTAAATGGCACCTGTGCCAAGTGGCCAACTTCCTTTGTTCACAATGCAGCAGGCTGACCACTCAGTATGGGACACGAGAGCAATTGGAGATCTCTAGAGTAACAGCGTTTACTTCAGTGATTTCCAGCTTTTAGGGGCATCAGTCAGGTATGGTATATACATAGTTTCAGTGGTCCAAGCCAGACCAATATAATTACATTATGTATAATATATCCATACCTGGAATTCCTCTTTTTGTTTTGCCAGGTAAGCAAGGATGGATGTAGTCCACTCCCCCCCCCCTTCCCCTACCTAAACACTCCCTGTCTGCATTCGGGGCCACACACCCATACATGGGCGCCTGTCATACTCAGATGTGTGTGTGTGAGTCTGTCCAGTCGTTGCATCTTCATTGATAACAAAAGCTGCCTGCATACAGCTCCACATTGCTCAGGAGACATAAACAAACAGCTCTTGCACACTGCATTGGCCTCTACACCCATGGGAATGAGCCCTTAGATATTGAGTTTACAGTGGGGAAAATTATTTAATCCCCTGCAGATTTTGTAAGTTTGCTTACTTACAAATGGAAATGAAGGGTCTATAAAAGTTATCATAGGTATATTTTAAATGACAGAGACAGAATTTCAACAATAAATCCAGAACACATGATACAAATCCAGAAACACACGATGCAAATGTTATAAATTGAGTTGCAGTTTGGTGAGTAAAATAGGTATTTGATCCCCTACCAACCAACAATAATTCTGTAAGGGACAAGATTTTAGACCTGGACAAGGCTGGAATGGGCTACAAGATCATCAGCAAGAAGCTTAGTGAGAAGGAGACAACTGGAGCGATTATTCGCAAAGGAAGAAATACAAAATAGCCATCAATCACCCTCGGCCTGGAGCTCTATGCAAGATTTCGCCTCATGGGGTAAGGATGATCATGAGAAAAGTGAGACATCAGCCCAGAACTACACGGGAAAAGCTTGTGAATGATCTCAAGGCAGGTGGGACCACAGTCCCCAAACAAACCATTGGTAACACAATACGCCTCCTTGGAATGAAATACTGCAGCTCCTGCAAGGTCCCCCTCCTTTAAGAAGACACATGTACAGGCTCGTCTGAAGTAGTTTGCCAATGAACATCTAAATGATTCAGAGAAGGATTGGAGAAAGTGTTGTGGTCAGATAAGACCAAAATTTAGCTCTTTGACATTAACTTGACTTGCCTTGTTTGGATGAAGAAAATGCTGACTTTGACCCTAAGAACACATCCCTACAGTCAAGCACGGAGATGGAAATATTATGCTTTGGGGCTGTTTCTCTGCTAAAGGTAAAGGCAAAATTTGCCACATTGATGGGCCAAAGGACAAGGTCATGTATTGTAAAATTTTGCATGAGAACCTTCTTCCCTCAGCCAGAACACTGAAGATGGATCGTGGTTAGGTCTTCCAGCATGACAATGACACCCAAAACATACCGCCAAGGCAACAAAGGAGTGGCTCAAGAAGAAGCACATTAAGGAGTGGCCTAGTCAGTCTCCAGACCTTAATCCTATAGAATATTTATGGAGGGAGCTGAAGCTTCCAGTTGCCAGGAAACAGCCAAGAAACCTTAAGGATTTAGAGAAGATCTGTAAAAAAGAGTGGACCAAAATCCCTCCTGAGATGTGTGCAAACCTGGTAACCAACTACAAGAAACGTCTTACCTCTGTGCTTGCCAACAAGGGTTTCTCCAGCAAGTATTAAGTCATGTTTTGCTTGGGGATCAAATACTTATTTTACTAACTGAACTGCAACTAAATTTATAACATTTGTGTCATGTGCTTTTTCTGGATTTTTGGTTGATATTCTGTCTCTATCTTCTAAAATACACCTGTAATAAAGACCAAAGACCCTTCAATTCTTTTGTGGGCAAACGTAAAAAATCTGCATGGGATGAAATAATAATTTTCCCCACTGTATACTTAGCCCATAGGCTTCAGTTGTGTTAGTATAGCAACAGAAAGAGAAGGGAGCGCTTCTGGTTAAGGCTAACTCCATAAAGTCACAAATAAATTATTGTAGTGACAATACGATGTAGGTGAGGATATCACAAGTGAAGCTCCACTCAAGGATAATTATAAGATAATCCAGTTTATTGAGGTAATAAAAAACATCAAAGAACAATGGTAATAGTAACTTGCACTTGTAAAGGTGTCAGGCTGAGCCCGCTTATTTGCCCCACTGTATCCAATTGCTGTAGCCGTAGTCTTTGTGGAGAGCAAACATCCAGGCTCCGGCGGGAAGGGTGTCCCTGGCGGCGGATGCGCAGTGATGTAGCGATGCGGTCAATCACCGGCTCAAGGATCAGACTCAGATGGACAGCTCCACATGTTTGACTACAAACGGTCCCGTCACCATGACAACATTTTTTGTGCTCCGTGCTTTGTCAAAGTCAGGTCTTCAGTTGTGTTAGCTCCATAGAAGATTACACCTTACTCAGGTTCTAACCCTGAAATTTAGCTTACATGTCATTTTTGGTAAAGTCCACACTTCCAATTCCTTTGGAGTCATCTCCAGGCAGCACAAGGACAACGTTCTCAAGTACCCAAGGTGATGATCAGAACTGCCCTTCTATCCCTCTCAGACCTGTGTTTCATTAATGGGAATATTGGTCAGACAGCTTGAGAAACCCTATTTCATCACCATTTTCTTCTTTTTAATCCTCTTTAATAAGCTTACCCAATAAAGGGTTCTTGAGGTGACCATTTTTTTACACAGCAAAAATACTTAAGGACAGTAGCATCATCACTGCACATCTGTATAGAAGCTGAAATGGTCCTGGGCACAGAAATGAGAACACATATCTGACTGCCCAAGGTTATAAAAAGTGGAAGGAATTGGGTACATAATCCTGTAATGAAAAGTGGGCACTGCTTATCAACATTGGGCATGGTTCAATAATGTGATTTGGTCAGAGGCGTAACTAGAGCCTTCAGGGCCCCGATGCAAGAAACCATGAAGGGCCCCCCCCCAGATCCCTGGCAGGGGGCCTTCCCTTCAAGCCCAGGGCTCTTCCCACTAATCCTGGGGCTCTTTACTCTCGTTGCATGGCCTTTTATTACGGTCCCGCAGCAGGATCCTTTCACAAGTTCTGCAGTGGGCTCCCTTCCTGCAATCTTTGGGCCTCCCCACAGTGGTGCAATGCCAGGGCCCGGTCGCAAGTGTGACTTTTGCAATCCTGGAAGTTCACCCACTGGTTTGCTACTGGGCCCCCTGGAGCATGGGGCCCGGTAGCAATCGCAACCCCTGCAACCCCTGTAGTTACGCCCCTGGATTTGGTCAGTATAAACACAGTTAAACAGTTTCCATCATCATTGTGATAAACAGATGGTTTATTTTGTCTGGGTATTAAAGTAGTTTATATATCCTCACACTACTCTGCAATTTGTCCCTGTTATAAAGGCACTAAAATTAGCATTTCTTGTACGAAGGTTTATTACAAATAAAAGGTTTTTGAAGGTAATAAAGGATTAGAACCTTGGTCATGTTTTCCACTGTTGTCTGTGGATCCGATTTACCCTCACAATAAGTCAATGTTTTCAAGACAGGAAGACAGGAAGTTAAGGAGACGATTCAATGGCAGTGCAGACAGAAATAAACAAGGAGAGAGGGAGGGCTAGAACCCATGTTAGATTATTTTTCTTTCTCACTTCTCTCCTTTCCTAAAAATAAATGTGGGCACTTCTATTGCTGATCTCCTCAGAAGTTTAGTTGCTTGGTCCTTTAGCCTAAAGGAGATGTAAACTCTTGCTTTAGATCTTTTCCTACAGCTATCACTTCAGCCAGTTCAGGTGGTCCTGTCTGTTTTTGAATCCAGATTTTTGCCCCTACTTTAATAGTATTAGTAGAACCAAAACTTTTATCACCTCTAACTGTCAATATAGTAGGTGCCTCTCCTTCTTTCATTTGAGCAAAATATAAAAGGGATTAACAGCAATTGTGCTATCCTTTCCTGAGCTGAATCCATGGTTCTGGCCCTAGATTCACTAGGATCACCTTAATCTCACCTTAATAATCTGAATCTATAACTCCTCTAAGGACCACCACTCTCTTTGATGCCTGTCACGTACCTGATCCGAGGCCAAGATGTAGAGAGGGCTCCCCTTGCGGCTGAGTGCGGCACACCCCTGGGGTTGAGACAGAGGGTGTAGCGCCCACAGAAGCACTAGTTGCCGGCAGGGTCCTGATGGTAGACAGGCAGTCTCTAGCAGAGTGCTGGGCAGGAATACACCAGACAGTCCAAGGAGGAACCAGGAACAACCAGGCAGTAGGCGTAAGACCGGCCGGGGATCAAACACAGGGCTTGGCAGGAAGCTGCAACAGGTGCAAGCCAAAGGTATAGCAGGAAGGCCAGAAGCAGACAAGTCAGTGGGAAAGCCAATATCAGGTACTGGAGGGCAGGTAGACAGGAAGCAAGTCCGTGAGCCAAGCCGAGATCAGATAACAGGAGAGCCAAACTGGAGCAGGGATGGTCAGACGAAGCCGAGGGTCAAAGCCAGGAGAGAGAGCAGACAGGTCAGGAACAAGCCGGGTCAAACTGGAATCCAGGAAGTAGCAACGCTCAGGAACAGGAGGAGCTGAAGACAATCCAGCAATTTGATGGGCTGAGCAGAGTCCTTTTATAGGCCAGTGAATGAGTCTATGGCCTGAGTCCATTGCGGCCATGGGAAGCACTGGCAAAGTCAGTCTATGTCAGTGGCCTGACATAGACTCATTATCAGGCCACTGACAATGAGTCTATGGCCTGAGGCCATTGCGGCCATTGGAAATAGGGCTTGCTCCCCCAATTTTTTGCTTGTTTATTATGTATTTGGTCTGACCAGACTTCTGAGGTTGAGCACCCCACCCCCCACACACACCTGTACTCTATCAGTGTCCACTATCAAGTAGATATAGGAGGAGTCTCTTGTAGTGCATTAGCACATCTATCCCAGCAAGGAGTGTTGTCTCCAAGGGTTAGAGAGGCTGGATTCACCCCTTTTTTATGGATAGTGTAGGACCCACTGATAATGGGGTACTTTGACGTAGTGGTGGGCTTGAGCACGATATGGCCATATGGTGGGACTAAATCCCCATTTTTTTTTTTTTATGGATTATCTCCATATTTGATAGTCATTTCTTTTGCATGTGTGCGCTATTCTTTTTTAATACACATGTTGCTTGGTCCATAGCTGCACCGGCTTTAGATATACATGTTCAGGGCTTGCTCCCCCAATTTTTTGCTTGTTTATTATGTCAGTGGCCTGACATAGACTCATTGTCAGGCCACTGACAATGAGTCTATGGCCTGAGTCCATTGCGGCCATTGGAAGTACTGGCGAAGTTGCCAGTTTCAGCATGGCCATTTCTCTGACAATGCCATACTATATCTTGTAGTTAGTTGCCCGTAATGGCCTAAGGGAATTTGACACCCTATCCCCGTTTTAATAATACTCACCTTTCCTGCCAGAATAACCACTGTTTCAATGGAGTGAATATCCAATCCAGCAGCATCTGGAGAGGCTCTAAATGGCATCTGAGCATCCTTGTGCATTTTCCAATAAATTAAAGTTTCTACTTTAACTGTATCAATTGCTAAATTAGGTGTTAACATCCTCATTAAGGGAGTGGCAGAGTCTGGGTTTGGTCTATTATTAATAATTTGTAAAGCTTCTGACAAATGTTACCTTCACTGGATAAAAGAATCTGAACCTTGTATTTTCTTTAGGGTGCTTTTCTGGATACCATTCATCCTTTCTATTAGTCCTGCAGCTTGTGGGTAATAGGCAATATGATATACCCACTCTATATTATGCTGACTAGCATAATTTTTTACCTGTTGGTCAGTGAAATGGGATCCATTATCTATTTGTATTCGCAAAGGGGTCCCATAATACTGTGTTATCAAGTCAAATATTCGGAGGGTACCCCACTGTGTGGCTTACTGACATGGAAATCCTACCAGTAACCCTGAGTATGTATCTACTGCTGTACAAACATACTTACATTGTCTGCTCTCTGGTAAAAGTCGAATTAAATCCATTTGCCAGATCTGTCCCGGCAACTTACCTCTCCGTATGTGTCCCATCCATCTTAGCTTTGTTCAGTATTAGGAAAGCTGTATTATAATTATCAACAATTATCAACCTCATCTCCATCTAAACTAAACCCCATATTACAAGTTTTCTCAATAACCTGTATTTTATTTCCAACCAAAAGGTTGTCTAAATCAATTAAATTATATCTATATTATTAATAAAATTGTTTCCACTAACAAAGGTTATTAAATATGTGTTATTCTATACTGTATGCACTTTTCTCAACTTAACCTTCATTTTACCATTCTGTTTGGGAAACAGATTCACAATAACTGTCATCACATTGTTTATCATTAGAATAATTAACCCCGCACATATTGTTATGATATATGTGTAGTCATATCATGGGTGACCTTGCCAGATATCACTAATGTCTCATCCCAGTACATTCCTTTCATGAACAAGAGAAAAGGGAGGGGGGCAAGGGAGGGGGTCACGTCTACACAGGGCTAACATGACACACACAAGATGTAGAACTAAGAGTTCCAGCATTCACACACACAATTATCTCTCTAACATCACTTACATTTTTCCCATTTGTACACAACACATGCATATCGTTCTCTCACTTTCTTTTAACTTATTTCCCTGCTTAAATTAGTTTTACCTCCCTAAAATCTGCTTTCCTTATTTTGTTCTGTTATCCCTTGCATCCCATTTATCGGGGTCCCAATCAAAAGAAGCCGAGGCAATTACTTTATGAACTTTTTCCTTTGTTAACCCTTCCGTTCCTTTTTCTATGTTTCATCTGAGCCACCTTAACCGCTGATTTTTCAGCAACATCTTGGTAATGCTCCAATTTGTCCCGCAACAGCTTTTGACCACACTGAAGCATCACCAATTTGCCATCCTGTTCTATAGTTTTTTGTTCCATCTGATGGTACTCTTTCAATACCTGTTGAAGTTTCTTATGCACTTTCCTATATGCAGTTAGTAAAATCCAACTGCGTCTGCCCATGGCAACTACATCACCTGTTTTTGCAGGGACCCCGTTGAGTACCTTTACAACATCGAGGGGGTCTACATCACCTGCTTTCGCAGGGACCCCTTAGAGTACCTTTACAACATCGAGAGGCTCAATGCCTTTTAATTTGCTATCCTATTGTTCTGCTAATCCCGCCCCAGATAATTCTTGGGCTAAAATGTTATAGGGACTCTCGGTCCAACTGGGAATCTCTATTGCCTCTCCTAATTTTTCCTTATTTTCCCTTTTAAACATGATTTTATAGTTATTCTTAATTGATTCTCTGAGATTTTCCTCTTTTGGCAAAGTGCCAATTTTACAAAAATCTGACCAGAGGTTCCCCTTCTTCAATAGAGGATGCCCTTAAAATATCACTTGAAAACTATGGTTAGATAAAGGGTTAACTTAATTTGAAACTTTTGGCTTCGTGCCAATAGGGTTGGATGGTCACGTTAATTGCGGTAACTAGGGTTGAGCGAACACCTAGATGTCCGTGTTCGACGGGTTCGGCCGAACTTTAAAAAAAAGTCCGGGTCCGTGTCCCGGACTTTTACCGAACTTTTCCCGGACACCGAACCCCATTGAAGTCAATGGGTACCCGAACTTTAAGGCACTAAAATGGCTCTAAAACACCAAAGGAAAGGGCTAGAGTGCTGCAAATGGCAGCAAAACGTAATTAAGAGCATGGCAAGTGCTCTGCAAACAAATGTGGATAGGGAAATAACTTAAAACAACAAAAAAAAACAGAAAAATAAAACAATGTTCTTCTTCATCTCTGAAGGACGAGGCCCATATGGAGTAGGAGGGAGGTTGAGGTGGTGGTGGATGTGGCGGTGACTAGACATATGCCGGTTTTCGGTAATTCGATATATCGCGGTATTGCATAGCCACGGTATTGTTATTGTGGCATTTTTAAAATACCGAGTTTCTCTGTCAAGTCTGCCTGACTTGTGAATTGATACATTTCAGTGAGCTGGATGACTCATTCACTCACTCAGCTAACACCTTTCAGCATTAAGTCTCCTAACTATAAACAAAAATGATTACATTTGTATCTTTTCCTTCCCTCTGCCAGGGAGAAAGGAAGTTTAACCTCTTAAAGACTGGATCTTTTTCTGACACTTGCTGCTTGCAAGTTAAAATCAGTTTTTTTTTTGCTAGAAAAGTACTTAGAACCCCCAAACATTTTATATATTTTTTTAGCAGAGACCCTACAGAATAAAATGGCGATTGTTGTAATATTTTATGTCACACTGTATTTGCGCAGCAGTCTTTCAAACGCAATGATTAGACTTTAATGAATAAAAAAAAAAAAAAAAACGTAACAGTAAAGTTATCCCAATTTTTTTTTTTTTTGTTACACAGAGAATCGTGAGAGAATCGTGATCTTTATTCCAAGCTAAAAAATCGTGATTCTCATTTTGGCCAGAATCGTGCAGCTCTAATAAATATATATATACACACACACACGCCTAGCAGCCCACATTACATTATTATATAGCCATCAAGCAGTGTCTGGCCTACCTGGTGATGACTGGTCCTGGCGCTCTGATCCGATGGCCTGGTCTTTAAAGGGGCAAATCCTTGCGATCCAGAAGTGGTTAAACCTGCAGGAGGACCGGTGTTTTTATCTATTAATGACTTTACTATTGCTTTAGGCCTGGTTCACATGTATGCGGGTTGGTGGTTCACATGTATGCGGGTTGGCGGTTCACATGTATGCGGGTTGGCGGCCCACATTTGCACAGGCATAGCAGCCCATTGATTTGAACGGGCTGCTATGCCCTCATTTTCCGCAGAAAAAAGGTGCATGCAGCATTTTTTTTAAATTCAGTGGCCTTGAAATCCATCCTGCTTTTGCACCATGCGACTAACCTGCAGTTCCTGCTCTGGCAAGCTTTCTGCATTTTTTGTATACGTGGGCACGGCATTTAAAAATAAACAGTTTGCGTGTGCAGCAACGGCAGGTAAGTCGCATGGTGCAAAAGAAGGATGGATTTCATGGCCACTGCATTTTTTTAAATTCTGCATGCACCTTTTTTCAGCTGAAAACGCAGGCATAGCAGCTCAAGCCCATTCACATCAATGGGCTGCTATGCCTGTGCAAATGTGGGCCCCCAACCCGCATACATGTGAACCAGGCCTAAAGCAATAGTAAAGTCATTAATAGATAAAAACACCGGTCCTCCTGCAGGTTTAACCAATTAATGACTTTACTATTGCTTTAGGCCTGGTTCACATGTATGCGGGTTGGGGGCCCACATTTGCACAGGCATAGCAGCCCATTGATGTGAATGGGCTTGAGCTGCTATGCCTGCGTTTTCAGCTGAAAAAAGGTGCATGCAGAATTTAAAAAAATGCAGTGGCCATGAAATCCATCCTTCTTTTGCACCATGCTACTTACCTGCCGTTGCTGCACACGCAAACTGTTTATTTTTAAATGCCGTGCCCACGTATACAAAAAATGCAGAAAGCTTGCCAGAGCAGGAACTGCAGGTTAGTCGCATGGTGCAAAAGCAGGATGGATTTCAAGGCCACTGAATTTTAAAAAAATGCTGCATGCACCTTTTTTCTGCGGAAAATGAGGGCATAGCAGCCCATTCAAATCAATGGGCTGCTATGCCTGTGCAAATGTGAACCACCAACCCGCATACATGTGAACCAGGCCTAAAGCAATAGTAAAGTAATTTATAAACAACACCTCCTTCAGGTTTAACCACTTCTTGACCACAAGGATTTGCCCTCTTAATGACCAGGCCATCGGATCGGAGCCGAGCGCCAGAACCAGTTATCACCAGTTAGGCCAGACACTGCTTGATGACCTATTTTAGGCCTGGTTCACAGAGTCTGTACTGACTGACTATATAATAATGTGCATAAGTGAACCAAAGCCCCTAAATTCAGCAATGAAATTGAAGTGAGGTGGAAATTTAATAATTTAAATTTAATAATAGAATACCGTGATAATACCGTATACCGTGGCAAAACCTTAATCAATTAATCGCAGCATGAAAATCTGATACCGTCACAAGCCTAGCGGTGACATAGGCGTGCGCACAGGGTGTGCTGGGTGTGCCTGGGCACACCCTAATCACCTAGGGCACATAGCATTGCCAGTGAGGAGATGGGAAAGATCTCCCTGGGACCTGCTCTGCTCTATTTCTCCTTGCCTACAGGTACATGGCCCCGATACATTACTCTCCCTGCTGGCAAACACATGCATGTGTATTTCAACTTTGGGGTGCACACCTTAATGCAATAGGCTGCGCACACCTATGGGCGGTGTAGGTGGAAGCGGCGGTGGAGGAGGACCAGGGCCGGATTAACAGCATCATGGGCTTGGTGCTGAGGATTTTGAAGGGCCTTAAGGGCCGTGCCTTGCCATGCACCCAGAGGAGGAAGGGTGCAGCCATGCATGCCTAATTCAACATGGGATGCTGTCTCTGAAGCCCATAAACACATCCATGCATCGCCAACTGTCCCTCCTTGTCCGGCCTTCACGCTGTGTGGGGAGGTTCTGAGGGTGCTGCCTGGGGAAGCGAGCATAGAAGCCAGACTTCTGTGTTTACAAGTGACAGAAGAGCGGTAACAGTGAATATGGCCAACCCGGGGCCTATATAAAAGGTAGGGGCCTGGAGCTGCAGCTCCAATAGCCCCTACATTAATCTGGCCCTGAGGAGGAGGACGAGGTAGCCAACACTGCTTCTTTTCAAAAATTTTAAATGAGGGTACACCCCAAAAGAGTGAGAAAGAGCAAAAATGGAACAATGGGTGGGTAAGGTCGGTATCCATTGCTATTCTGCATAAGGTACGGAAAAGTCCCGTGGGATCCATGCCTGGTTCATTTTAATGAACGTGAGCTTGTCCACATTGTCTCTGGACAGGCGGCTGCGCTTGTCTGTTATAACGCCCCCAGCCGTGCTAAATACCCGTTCAGATAATACACTGGCTGCAGGGCACGCCAGCACCTCCAAGGCGTAAAGGGCAAGCTCAAGCCATGTGCCCAATTTGGAGACCCAGAAGTTGAAGGGGGCAGACCCGTCATTCACTACATGTAGGCGTGTGCACACATACTGCTCCACCATGTTGGTAAAATGCTGCCTCCTGCTAAGACGTTCCATCTGAGCTGCTGGTGCTGCTGTTTGTTGTGGCGTGCTGACAAAGCTTTTCCACATTTCGGCCATGCTAACCCTGCCTTCTGAGGTGCTGGCGGTGCCCTGGTTGCGTTGGCGACCTCCTCCTCCTCCTCCTCTGCCTTGTGCTTCCACTGTGGCCCCGCTGTCAGATGGGAATGCCAGCAGCATGGCGTCTACCAGCGTGCGCTTGTACTCGCGCATCTTGCGATCGCGCTCCAGTGAGTGAATTAAGGACGGTACGTTGTCCTTGTAACGGGGATCCAGCAGCGTGGCCACCCAGTAATCAGCACAAGTTAGAATGTGGGCAACTCGGCGGTCGTTGTGGAGACACTGCAGCATGTAATCGCTCATGTGTGCCAGGCTGCCCAGAGGCAACGAAAGGCTGTCCTCTGTGGGAGGTGTATCGTCCGTGTCCTCTGTATCCCCCCAGCCACGCACCAGTGATGGCCATGAGCTGGCCTGGGTGCCACCCTGCTGTGAACATGGTTCCATCTCCTCCTCCAGCTCCTCCTCCTCCTCATCCTCCTCATCCTCCAGAACTGTGCCCCTGCTGGACAATTGCGTCCCTGGCGTTTGCGTGTGCAGGAACCCACCCTCGGAGCCCCTTGCGAATGACTGCCCTGAAAGCCTTGGAAATGTTACCTCTTCATCCTCCTCCTCCTCCTCATCCTGTGCCACATCCTCTTCCATCATCGCCCGAATTGTTTTTTCAAGGAGGCATAGAAGTGGGATAGTTAAGCTGAGAACGGCGTCATTGCCACTGGCCATGTTGGTGGAGTACTCAAAACAGCGCAACAAGGCACACAGGTCTCGCATGGAGGCCCAGTTAAATTAAATAGCGGAATAGAAAATATGATCCAAAAAAAGTGTATGTATATCACACGTACACAACCACACTGGGCCCCAATTACTATTGTTTGTACCCCTAAAAGGCTAGATGAGGAGTAGGGGGAGTATGGAACAGGCAGCACCCTCAAACCTTCAGAAGTATGAGATGAACCCCAACAACTTGGAAAGGTGGATCTCTCTCACACGTACCGACACAGACTATCCCGCAATTCAATTGATCCTCAAAGGTTTTTATTGAATAGCGGAATAGGAAATATGATCAAAAAAAGTGTATGTATCTCGCACGTACACAACCACACTAGGCCCCAATTACTATTGTTTGTACCCCTAAAAGGCTAGATGAGGAGTAGGGGGGGTATGGAACAGGCAGCACCCTCAAACCTTCAGAAGTATGAGATGAACCCCAACAACTTGGAAAGGTGGATCTCTCTCACACGTACCGACACAGACTATCCCCCAATTTAACTGATCCCCAAAGGTTTTTGATTAAATAGCGGAATAGAAAATATGATCCAAAAAAAGTGTATGTATATCACACGTACACAACCACACTAGGCCCCAATTACTATTGTTTGTACCCCTAAAAGGCTAGATGAGGAGTAGGGGGGGTATGGAACAGGCAGCACCCTCAAACCTTCAGAAGTATGAGATGAACCCCAACAACTTGGAAAGGTGGATCTCTCTCACACGTACCGACACAGACTATCCCCCAATTTAACTGATCCCCAAAGGTTTTTGATTAAATAGCGGAATAGAAAATATGATCCCAAAAAAGTGTATGTATATCACACGTACACAACCACACTGGGCCCCAATTACTATTGTTTGTACCCCTAAAAGGCTAGATGAGGAGTAGGGGGAGTATGGAACAGGCAGCACCCTCAAACCTTCAGAAGTATGAGATGAACCCCAACAACTTGGAAAGGTGGATCTCTCTCACACGTACCGACACAGACTATCCCCCAATTTAACTGATCCCCAAAGGTTTTTGATTAAATAGCGGAATAGAAAATATGATCCAAAAAAAGTGTATGTATATCACACGTACACAACCACACTAGGCCCCAATTACTATTGTTTGTACCCCTAAAAGGCTAGATGAGGAGTAGGGGGAGTATGGAACAGGCAGCACCCTCAAACCTTCAGAAGTATGAGATGAACCCCAACAACTTGGAAAGGTGGATCTCTCTCACACGTACCGACACAGACTATCCCGCAATTCAATTGATCCTCAAAGGTTTTTATTGAATAGCGGAATAGGAAATATGATCAAAAAAAGTGTATGTATCTCGCACGTACACAACCACACTAGGCCCCAATTACTATTGTTTGTACCCCTAAAAGGCTAGATGAGGAGTAGGGGGGGTATGGAACAGGCAGCACCCTCAAACCTTCAGAAGTATGAGATGAACCCCAACAACTTGGAAAGGTGGATCTCTCTCACACGTACCGACACAGACTATCCCCCAATTTAACTGATCCCCAAAGGTTTTTGATTAAATAGCGGAATAGAAAATATGATCCCAAAAAAGTGTATGTATATCACACGTACACAACCACACTGGGCCCCAATTACTATTGTTTGTACCCCTAAAAGGCTAGATGAGGAGTAGGGGGAGTATGGAACAGGCAGCACCCTCAAACCTTCAGAAGTATGAGATGAACCCCAACAACTTGGAAAGGTGGATCTCTCTCACACGTACCAACACAGACTATCCCCCAATTTAACTGATCCCCAAAGGTTTTTGATTAAATAGCGGAATAGAAAATATGATCCAAAAAAAGTGTATGTATATCACACGTACACAACCACACTAGGCCCCAATTACTATTGTTTGTACCCCTAAAAGGCTAGATGAGGAGTAGGGGGAGTATGGAACAGGCAGCACCCTCAAACCTTCAGAAGTATGAGATGAACCCCAACAACTTGGAAAGGTGGATCTCTCTCACACGTACCGACACAGACTATCCCGCAATTCAATTGATCCTCAAAGGTTTTTATTGAATAGCGGAATAGGAAATAAGATCAAAAAAAGTGTATGTATCTCGCACGTACACAACCACACTAGGCCCCAATTACTATTGTTTGTACCCCTAAAAGGCTAGATGAGGAGTAGGGGGGGTATGGAACAGGCAGCACCCTCAAACCTTCAGAAGTATGAGATGAACCCCAACAACTTGGAAAGGTGGATCTCTCTCACACGTACCGACACAGACTATCCCCCAATTTAACTGATCCCCAAAGGTTTTTGATTAAATAGCGGAATAGAAAATATGATCCCAAAAAAGTGTATGTATATCACACGTACACAACCACACTGGGCCCCAATTACTATTGTTTGTACCCCTAAAAGGCTAGATGAGGAGTAGGGGGAGTATGGAACAGGCAGCACCCTCAAACCTTCAGAAGTATGAGATGAACCCCAACAACTTGGAAAGGTGGATCTCTCTCACACGTACCGACACAGACTATCCCGCAATTCAATTGATCCTCAAAGGTTTTTATTGAATAGCGGAATAGGAAATATGATCAAAAAAAGTGTATGTATCTCGCACGTACACAACCACACTAGGCCCCAATTACTATTGTTTGTACCCCTAAAAGGCTAGATGAGGAGTAGGGGGGGTATGGAACAGGCAGCACCCTCAAACCTTCAGAAGTATGAGATGAACCCCAACAACTTGGAAAGGTGGATCTCTCTCACACGTACCGACACAGACTATCCCCCAATTTAACTGATCCCCAAAGGTTTTTGATTAAATAGCGGAATAGAAAATATGATCCCAAAAAAGTGTATGTATATCACACGTACACAACCACACTGGGCCCCAATTACTATTGTTTGTACCCCTAAAAGGCTAGATGAGGAGTAGGGGGAGTATGGAACAGGCAGCACCCTCAAACCTTCAGAAGTATGAGATGAACCCCAACAACTTGGAAAGGTGGATCTCTCTCACACGTACCAACACAGACTATCCCCCAATTTAACTGATCCCCAAAGGTTTTTGATTAAATAGCGGAATAGAAAATATGATCCAAAAAAAGTGTATGTATATCACACGTACACAACCACACTAGGCCCCAATTACTATTGTTTGTACCCCTAAAAGGCTAGATGAGGAGTAGGGGGAGTATGGAACAGGCAGCACCCTCAAACCTTCAGAAGTATGAGATGAACCCCAACAACTTGGAAAGGTGGATCTCTCTCACACGTACCGACACAGACTATCCCGCAATTCAATTGATCCTCAAAGGTTTTTATTGAATAGCGGAATAGGAAATATGATCAAAAAAAGTGTATGTATCTCGCACGTACACAACCACACTAGGCCCCAATTACTATTGTTTGTACCCCTAAAAGGCTAGATGAGGAGTAGGGGGAGTATGGAACAGGCAGCACCCTCAAACCTTCAGAAGTATGAGATGAACCCCAACAACTTGGAAAGGTGGATCTCTCTCACACGTACCGACACAGACTATCCCCCAATTTAACTGATCCCCAAAGGTTTTTGATTAAATAGCGGAATAGAAAATATGATCCCAAAAAAGTGTATGTATATCACACGTACACAACCACACTAGGCCCCAATTACTATTGTTTGTACCCCTAAAAGGCTAGGAGTAGGGGGAGTATGGAACAGGCAGCACCCTCAAACCTTCAGAAGTATGAGATGAACCCCAACAACTTGGAAAGGTGGATCTCTCTCACACGTACCAACACAGACTATCCCCCAATTTAACTGATCCCCAAAGGTTTTTGATTAAATAGCGGAATAGAAAATATGATCCCAAAAAAGTGTATGTATATCACACGTACACAACCACACTAGGCCCCAATTACTATTGTTTGTACCCCTAAAAGGCTAGGAGTAGGGGGAGTATGGAACAGGCAGCACCCTCAAACCTTCAGAAGTATGAGATGAACCCCAACAACTTGGAAAGGTGGATCTCTCTCACACGTACCAACACAGACTATCCCCCAATTTAACTGATCCCCAAAGGTTTTTGATTAAATAGCGGAATAGAAAATATGATCCCAAAAAAGTGTATGTATATCACACGTACACAACCACACTAGGCCCCAATTACTATTGTTTGTACCCCTAAAAGGCTAGGAGTAGGGGGAGTATGGAACAGGCAGCACCCTCAAACCTTCAGAAGTATGAGATGAACCCCAACAACTTGGAAAGGTGGATCTCTCTCACACGTACCAACACAGACTATCCCCCAATTTAACTGATCCCCAAAGGTTTTTGATTAAATAGCGGAATAGAAAATATGATCCCAAAAAAGTGTATGTATATCACACGTACACAACCACACTAGGCCCCAATTACTATTGTTTGTACCCCTAAAAGGCTAGGAGTAGGGGGAGTATGGAACAGGCAGCACCCTCAAACCTTCAGAAGTATGAGATGAACCCCAACAACTTGGAAAGGTGGATCTCTCTCACACGTACCAACACAGACTATCCCCCAATTTAACTGATCCCCAAAGGTTTTTGATTAAATAGCGGAATAGAAAATATGATCCCAAAAAAGTGTATGTATATCACACGTACACAACCACACTAGGCCCCAATTACTATTGTTTGTACCCCTAAAAGGCTAGGAGTAGGGGGAGTATGGAACAGGCAGCACCCTCAAACCTTCAGAAGTATGAGATGAACCCCAACAACTTGGAAAGGTGGATCTCTCTCACACGTACCAACACAGACTATCCCCCAATTTAACTGATCCCCAAAGGTTTTTGATTAAATAGCGGAATAGAAAATATGATCCCAAAAAAGTGTATGTATATCACACGTACACAACCACACTAGGCCCCAATTACTATTGTTTGTACCCCTAAAAGGCTAGGAGTAGGGGGGAGTATGGAACAGGCAGCACCCTCAAACCTTCAGAAGTATGAGATGAACCCCAACAACTTGGAAAGGTGGATCTCTCTCACACGTACCAACACAGACTATCCCCCAATTTAACTGATCCCCAAAGGTTTTTGATTAAATAGCGGAATAGAAAATATGATCCCAAAAAAGTGTATGTATATCACACGTACACAACCACACTAGGCCCCAATTACTATTGTTTGTACCCCTAAAAGGCTAGGAGTAGGGGGAGTATGGAACAGGCAGCACCCTCAAACCTTCAGAAGTATGAGATGAACCCCAACAACTTGGAAAGGTGGATCTCTCTCACACGTACCAACACAGACTATCCCCCAATTTAACTGATCCCCAAAGGTTTTTGATTAAATAGCGGAATAGAAAATATGATCCCAAAAAAGTGTATGTATATCACACGTACACAACCACACTAGGCCCCAATTACTATTGTTTGTACCCCTAAAAGGCTAGATGAGGAGTAGGGGGAGTATGGAACAGGCAGCACCCTCAAACCTTCAGAAGTATGAGATTGTGTTCACTGTACCCCACAAAGATTGAGTTCACTGCACCCCACAATGATTGTGTTCACTGCACCCCACAAAGATTGTGTTCACTGCACCTCACAAAGATTGTGTTCACTGTACCCCCCAAAGATTGTGTTCACTGCACCCCACAAAGATTCTGTTCACTGTACCCCACAAAGATTGTGTTCACTGCACCCCAAAAAGATTGTGTTCACTGCACCCCAAAAAGGATGTTGTTCACTGCACCCCAAAAAGGATGTTGTTCACTCCACCCCAAAAAGATTGTGTTCACTGCACCCCACAAAGATTGTGTTCACTGCACCCCAAAAAGATTGTGTTCACTGCACCCCAAAAATGATTTTGTTCACTGCACCCCAAAAAGGATTTTGTTCACTGCACCCCAAAAAGGATGTTGTTCACTCCACCCCAAAAAGATTGTGTTCACTGCACCCCAAAAAGATTGTGTTCACTGCACCCCACAAAGGATTTTGTTCACTGCACCCCAAAAAGATTGTGTTCACTGCACCCCAAAAAGGATGTTGTTCACTGCACCCCAAAAAGGATTTTGTTCACTGCACCCCAAAAAGATTGTGTTCACTGCACCCCACAAAGGATTTTGTTCACTGCACCCCACAAAGATTGTGTTCACTGCACACCAAAAAGGATTGTGTTCACTGCACCCCAAAAAGATTTTGTTCACTGCACCCCAAAAAGATTGTGTTCACTGCAGCCCAAAAAGATTGTGTTCACTGCAGCCCAAAAAGATTGTGTTCACTGCAGCTCACACACAGAAAAATGGATGTGGATCACTGACACCTGCCTATCTCCAATCCCACACCACACAGCAATATCGATTGTAGTTTGTAGAACACAGTTTCCCTAAAATTCAGCAGACTCTGTCCCTAACAGGATTGAGAAGAGATTGTAGATCAGGATTGAGTGCAGACCCCACCCCCCACACAGCAATATCGATTGTAGTTTGTAGAAGACACTGACCCTATAATTCAGCAGACTCTATCCCTAAAATGCCTACAACTCGCCCTGCCTAAACACTCCGACCTGTCCCTCAATTCTATCCGGACACAAATGGTTTTTTCCTGCCTATCTTTCCCTAATCAGCAGCCAGCACGTTGATGTGTGCTCTGTCCCTGAATCTAAGCAGCATAATGACGCCGCTGCGGCTGCCTCGAACTTATAAAGACTTGGTCACATGCTTCAGACGGCCAATCACAGCTACTGAGACATTTGCAGGCATGGCTGGGATGGCTTAAGGCACACCAGTTAAACGATTGTTGATTGGCTGTTGAAAGCCCGCCATGAAAAGAGCGCCAAAGCATGCAGAACCCGGAAATAAAACGACCGAACACGGATTTTTACCCGAACATACAGTAAAGTGTCCGTGTCCGTGTTCGGGTACAAAAAATCCAATTATTCGGTACGAACACGAATAATACAGTCCGTGTTCGCTCAACACTAGCGGTAACCCTAAATGTCCAAAAATGTATTCTATAGCTATTATAGGAACAAAGATATTTACATTTGAACCCTCTTGGCAAGTAGCCAATTTTCAAAACTTTACAGATTCCCCTGCGCATAAGGAACCACAGGCAAAATGTTATTTCTCATTAGCTATAACTTTATAGAAAACAACCTCAGAGTATCCTGCTGACTACGCCAAATTATGTTTTGCCTAATAAAACAGTGTTTTTATCCACTACGCTCACTATCATACAAGATAGGAACAAGTTTATAAATGGTAAAACAATTGATTCAATTTATTATAAAGATAGCTCTAACATGCAATGATTACTTACAGAATCGATAGATATAGCAAGGAATTAGCAATCATACATCACCGGATATTGTAGCATCACCGGTTGCCTCTACGATTGGGGGACTCCAGCAATCAGCAAGGGGAACACCAGGAAATCGACTCAAGGCACGCCTGCCACATCTTCAGAAAAGTCAGATTTTCCCTAGAGAATCCTCTTCGTTTATACCATAATTCTGTCAAGTCATTCTTGCCACGCATGTGTGATAAATATTTGTTATGTAAGCAGCATGCATGGATATGCGCAGTCCATAGATCCGGCGCATGGATGACTCATGCGGACATGCGCAATAACTTGTTTTTAATGACTGCTCATCTCATTCCCACAAGAATGCTCATCTCATTCCCACAAGTCATATCTACAGTGCCTTGCGAAAGTATTCGGCCCCCTTGAACTTTGCGACCTTTTGCCACATTTCAGGCTTCAAACATAAAGATATAAAACTGTAATTTTTTGTGAAGAATCAACAACAAGTGGGACACAATCATGAAGTGGAACGCAATTTATTGCATATTTCAAACTTTGTTAACAAATAAAAAACTGAAAAATTGGGCGTGCAAAATTATTCAGCCCCTTTACTTTCAATGCAACAAACTCTCTCCAGAAGTTCAGTGAGGATCTCTGAATGATCCAATGTTGACCTAAAAGACTAATGATGATAAATAGAATCCACCTGTGTGTAATCAAGTCTCTGTATAAATGCACCTGCACTGTGATAGTCTCAGAGGTCTGTTAAAAGCGCAGAGATCATCATGAAGAACAAGGAACACACCAGGCAGGTCCAAGATACTGTTGTTGAGAAGTTTAAAGCCGGATTTGGATACAAAAAGATTTCCCAAGCTTTAAACATCCCAAGGAGCACTGTGCAAGCGATAATATTGAAATGGAAGGAGCATCAGACCACTGCAAATCTACGAAGACCTGGCCGTCCCTCTAAACTTTCAGCTCATACAAGGAGAAGACTGATCAGAGATGCAGCCAAGAGGCCCATGATCACTCTGGATGAACTGCAGAGATCTACAGCTGAGGTGGGAGACTCTGTCCATAGGACAACATTCAGTCGTATACTGCACAAATCTGGCCTTTATGGAAGAGTGGCAAGAAGAAAGCCATTTCTTAAAGATATCCATAAAAAGTGTCATTTAAAGTTTGCCACAAGCCACCTGGGAGACACACCAAACATGTGGAAGAAGGTGCTCTGGTCAGATGAAACCAAAATCAAACTTTTTGGCAACAATGCAAAACGTTATGTTTGGCGTAAAAGTAACACAGCTCATCACCCTGAACACACCATCCCCACTGTCAAACATGGTGGTGGCAGCATCATGGTTTGGGCCTGCTTTTCTTCAGCAGGGACAGGGAAGATGGTTAAAATTGGTGGGAAGATGGATGGAGCCAAATACAGGACCATTCTGGAAGAAAACCTGATGGAGTCTGCAAAAGACCTGAGACTGGGACGGAGATTTGTCTTCCAACAAGACAATGATCCAAAACATAAAGCAAAATATACAATGGAATGATTCACAAATAAACATATCCAGGTGTTAGAATGGCCAAGTAAAAGTCCAGACCTGAATCCAATCGAGAATCTGTGGAAAGATCTGAAAACTGCTGTTCACAAACGCTCTCCATCCAACCTCACTGAGCTTGTGCTGTTTTGCAAGGAGGAATGGGCAAAAATTTCAGTCTCTCGATGTGCAAAACTGATAGAGACATACCCCAAGCGACTTACAGCTGTAATCGCAGCAAAAGGTGGCGCTACAAAGTATTAACTTAAGGGGGCTGAATAATTTTGCACGCCCAATTTTTAAGTTTTTTATTTGTTAACAAATTTTGAAATATCCAATAAATTTCGTTCCACTTCATGATTGTGTCCCACTTGTTGTTGATTATTCACAAAAAATTACAGTTTTGAAGCCTGAAATGTGGCAAAAGGTTGCAAAGTTCAAGGGGGCCGAATACTTTTGCAAAACACTGTATGATAACAACAGGTTCTCAACTGAAGCGGCCTTGTTCCCATTAAATAATTTGATAACAGCCGGTTCTCAACCTTCAGCTTATTTTGTCTGAACTGAAATAACCCTTGTTCATAGGAAAATTACATCCATTATTTGCTATAGACTCAATTACTTTTAACTATTCACTCTCTCTGATACAGCCGTATCACATACGTATCACACCGGGGGACCCAGGCAACCAGCCTGCACAGCCGCCAAAGACACGATCGGTTCTCTATGCAAAAACATCACTTCCGGGTACTGGCGCCAGATTAAAAAAAATGACAGCATACAAAACAGCCAAACTTGGACCCCCAGAACCCTTCACAAGAGAACCTATCAAGTAAAAAAAATAAAATAAAAAAATGTTTTTAAATGTACGAAAATATCGGCCCATATCGGCTGATACCGATACGCGATGACCAAAATATCGGTACAGTAAACCCCCCTCCATCGCTGGGGTTATGTTCCAGACCCACCCGCAATAAGTGAAAATCCGCAAAATAGAAATACCCTATTTAAATACACCGTATATCACTGTACTTTTAAAAGCAATTAAAGGTCTTTAACCGGTTGCCGACCGCCGCACGACTATATACTGCGGCGGTCAGCCCCGGCCAGGCAGAGTGACGTATCGGTACGTCACTCGCCTGTCACTGACTTGCGAGCCTATCGCGGGCGGGCCGCGGCTCGTTCACAGACAAGTCAGTGCGTGTGACCGGCGGACTCGATGTCCGCCGGTCACACTGCGATCGCTCCTGTGAAGGGAGAAAGACAGAGCGGCTTGTGTAAACAAGCTGCCTGTCAGTTCTCCCTGTGTAAAAGTGAAGATCTGTCCGTTCTACTATGTAGAACGGTTGATCTTTGCTTTTACACCAATAGGAATGTCCCTGCACAGTAGAAAGCACGCCCCTAGGACACACTTAACCCCTCCCTGTCCAATAAAGTTAACCCCTTCCCTGCCAGTGTCATTTTTGCAGTAACAATGCATATGTATAGCACTGATTACTGCAGTAATGTCACTGGTACCCCCAAAAGTGTCAAAAATGTCAGTCAAGGGTCCGATCTGTCCGCCGCAATGTCGCAGTACCGAAAAAAAAATTGCAGATCGCCGCCATTACGCGTTAAAAAAAAAAACACCAAAAATGACAAAAATCTTTCCCTTTGTTAGTAAACGCGATAACTTTTGCGCAAACCAATCAAAATACGCTTTTTGCGATTTTTTTTACCAAACATAGGTAGCATAAAACAAATTGGCCGAAAAATGTTAAAAAATTTTGATTTTTACTTTTTTTTTGGGGAATTTCATATAAAAAAATGTGAAAAATATTGTTATTTTTGCAAAATTTACGCTCTTTTTTTGTTTATAGCGCGTGATCAAAAAATCGCACAGGTGATCAAATACCACCAAAAGAAAGCTCTGTTTGTGGGAAAAAAAGAACGTCAAATTTGTTTAGGTACAGCGTCGCACGACCGCGCAATTGTCCGTTAAAGTCACGCAGTAAAAAATCGCAAAAAAACCCCTGGTCCTTTAGCAGCCAAATCCTCCGGGGCTTAAGTGGTTAAACACACTTTTAAAACAATAGAAACAAATTTAAACACATAAAAGATACTGAGAGACAGAGCAAGAGCAATGAAAAACACAAAAATATTTAATTAACAATGATTTAATTAATAAAACCAATATTAATAGGTCTTACAGAAAAAAAATGCAAAAAACGAAAAAACTATATTGGACGATCCCTACTGCTGAGCCTTTACCTGCAACTTTCTGTCTCACACTGCCATCAACTTTACATTCATTTTCTGTACTCGATTTCTAATAGCAGCAACAATGGAACATGCCTGCACAATATGTGTTAGTATAGCTGCTTGTAGTATCCGTCAGGAAGGCATGTGACAGGGTGACAGTGCAGAAGCCCAGTTGGAAGACAGTAGTCACCCCATACCATTAAGTCCTAAACAAAGACCGCCATGGCAGGATCACCAGCAGAGCATTTCTTGTTCAAATGTTTTATTGAATATATCAATATACATGTCAGAACACATAACCAGAAAGCCAAATCAGGAAAATTCGGAATACAAGCAATCAAAACATAACATACATCAAAGGCAGTAAGGAGGAAGCTAAGTCCAACAATGTAGTGCTATAAAGTACATGATATAAAGAGAGTAGACCTCTCAAAGGTGAAGTTGTATCAAAACCAGGCTGTACCAATAGTCCCAAAAATAGGAAGGTAGAGGGACTGCCGCCCTATGTTGTTTCAGCCTGAATACAGATCAATTGCATGGTCTGTGGGGGGGGGGGGGGGGGGTGATAAGAGACAGTAAGGAACGGACAAGGTAGAGAAAGGTGAAGAAAGGGGGGGGGGGGAGCTGGGGATTTCAAGGAGAGGAGTGAGGAAATATAGAGGGGGGTCAGGGGGAAGAAAGGTCCCTAGCGATGACCATGGCCTGTGTAACCAGTAGCTCAAGGTAGTAAGCGTGAATCGTCAAAGTCAGGAGGCAGGTAGTGTGTGATCCAGGGCCTCCACAGTTTTTTATAGGAGGAAACTATGTCTAATAAGACTGCCTCAATTTTGGCATGGACCATAGCTTGAATAATTCTAGGTTTCATCGCTGGAATACATGTAGAAGGGGATTTACATGCTTTCGCAATGGTTTGTTTAGCTGCTGTGGTGATGAATAGTAAAAGTTTGAATTGATGGTCGGTGGGTCACAGCCAAGGGTTTGTTATTCAGGAACCAGCAGAGCATTTCATAAGTTTAAACACCTCAAGACCTGTGACTCCAAGGGTGCAAAAAATATGCTTGTGTGCTGCCCTCTGTGCCTGTGTCAATGAACCCTAAAAAAAGAAAATACACATGTTATTGAGTGTGTTTTTCAAGTCACATATCCTACACAGTGGCTTGAATCCAGGCAGGGACACTGAATGAAGTTTGCATGTTGTGCCTGTGTGGGGTTCCTCCCACACTCCAAATAGAATAAAAGCTAAGTTCACCTTTTAAAAAATTAAAAATAAATGCACATCTTTTTGCAGGTAAAAAAAAAACGTGCATTTATTTGTTTTTTCATTAGGAGCCTGTAAAGCATTGTATCCGCGATCAGCAGATCATGGGTGCAATGTCAGGCTACTGCAGACTGTCAGTGTAGCTGTCTGCCTGTACCTGGTACAGGCAGGCAGTAACTACATGGCAGGAAGGATCAATGAACTACTAAATTGCTCATCAGCTCCCTCGTAGTTCATTGAGAACTACAAGCCATCAGCCGCAATGGATGCCGGTAGTTGTAGTCTATTCCTGGAAAGTCGAGCTTAGGGGGCTCCAGGGGGTGCGGGAGCTGCTTTTTTAGTAATATGTTATGTATTACACCCTTAATACGGGTGTAACATGTAACGTTATGAAAAGTGAACTTATTCTTTAATTAGCTCCTGTCTAAATTGGCACTAGTATGTGAGATAGGGGTCTTAGATTACTCCTTCAGGGCAGGGACTGATGGTAATGTACCGTATGTAAAAATTAAAGTCCATGTTTTGCAAAAAATAAAAAATAAATAAATGGAAGCCATATTGATTTATTAAAATAATATCCATGGATTATTATTTTTTTTAAATTGGAGTCTGCAAAGCATTGCCTCAATCTGACAAATCTAAGACATTCAATGTGAGCCTACAGGATTCTGTAGTTCATAACCTCAAGGCCCAGTTCTCCATTTCCTGGCAACCTCATGCTTTACCATACCTGGGGATTAAACTCACACCAAACATTTCTATGCTCTATAAGACAGATTATGCCCATCTTTCACTTGTTGAAAGAAATGGACGAGGGGTTCACTCACTCTCTCATGTATAGGAAAATTTGCTTTGATAAGGATGACCCTGTTACCGAAAGTATTGTATTACTTTTTTTTTTATCTGTTAACATTCTTCCCACCAAACTACAAGGCTTCAAGTCCCCTATACTTAACTTAATTTTGAGGCCCAGGATGCTTTGGCACACATGTAAGATGCTATATTCTCCAAAAGTTTTGGGCAGACTGGAGGTACCGAACCTCCTTAAATATTATCGTGCACCCCAATAAGGCTGGGTTCACATTAGATGTCGCCACGGCTCACAGCAGGGGGTCCAGTGCATCCCTGTTCTCCAATTCATGTGTGAAGTAAGTCAGAATTTTTGCCTGAATTTGGACCTGAAACAGATCAGAAGACGCACAGGACCCTTTTCAAGTGCGGACCGCGGATGCCCGGAGCTGTGTAAACCGGCTCCATTGAGAGCCGGTTACACTCTCCTGCCATGCAAATTGGATGCAGGTAAAACCCCCATCCAGTTTGCATGAGTGTGAACCCAGCCTTAAAGTGGTTGTAAATGCAGAAGGTTTTTTACTTTACTGTATTCCATGCAGTAAGGTAAAAACATTCTGCATGCAGCCTCCTCTGTAGCCTCCCCAAATACATACCTGACCTGATCTTGATTCAGCGAAGCGCATGAGAGCTGAGGCATCCTGGGCTCTCTCGCTCCTTATTGGCTCAGATACAGCAGCGGGAGCCCTTGCTGTCAATCAGAGCCAGTGACAAGGCAGTGAGACAAAGCCCTGCTCTTATGAACACGCAGAGCCAGTCTTAGGAGCAAGCATGCACAGTGCCCCCAGAAGCAGCAGCTTGCCATGGGGGCACTCGGCAGGGGAGCCCAAGAGGAGAATCAGGGCTGCTCTGTGCATAACCATTGCACAGAGCTGGTAAGTATAACATGTTTGGTATTTTAAACAAAAAAAAAAACAAACAAACCTTTATTGTTACTTTAATTTATCTGTTACAGATTTACTCTGACCTCTATAAACCAGATTGGGTAACCCTTGACACTCAAGCAGGAAGACTTCATCCCATAGATCTCCTAATGTGGATGCCTTTTAGGGGACACAGGGCAAATTTATGCCCTGCCGAAAGCATTCAAATCTATACATACACCAGCAGCCCCAACCTAGTTTTTCCGCTGGGTCTACAACCTCAGCAATTTCAATAGTGGATACATAAGGACCTATATCATATGAGCCATTTCCTTAACCATAGAGGCATTTTATGTCAAGACTATTGCCTCCAACAGCTCTAAATGGCCCCCTCCTAACTGCCAAATTTCAAATTTTCTTCATATGGTTAAAAAAAGAGCCACAAGAATGTTTTTTGAAAATAGTTGTACATGGGACAGGACTTAGAGGGGTAGCATTTTGATGCTGTTCCAGTTATACTCAACAGTCTCTACCAATCTGCACCACAGACTTGCCTGAGAGGCAGACCTGGGTTTGGAGATTGACAAGGAGAATTGGAATTCTTGGGCCACCAAGATACATAAAGGCATAAAATATTTGTCACTAGTAGGGGCCGGTGAGAAAATCCTCACTCGTTGGTACCTGCAGCCTGCTAGACTTGCCAAAATGTATCAGAATACCTCTTGTCCAATGTTTCAGAGGATGGGAGCAATGGGCACTATGTTTCTTACTCACTGGACTTTCCCTAAAATCAGATGCTTTTAAATAATTCATGAAAAGATCCACTCCTAAATGGCCTTTTCGAACAAGCCAATAGTTATATCCGTAGACACTTATCTTGGAAGTCTTTGGTGGTTGACATTGCAGCCACGAAATTCAAGTTCCCTTGGATCATGCTTAACCTCCCTGGCGGTATGATTCTGTCAGGAATTCTGTTCCAAAAGCGGTACAATTCTTTTCATGGAAATTTGGCGTTATGTATTATAGGCCTACAATTCTTAGTAATTACTGACTTAAACCTGACCAAAACAAGTCTCTAGTAGACATCCCAGATGTGATAAATTTGAAACACAAACAAGTGAATTATAATCGAATCAATAATATTATTTTATTATTTAATATATAATATATATAATAAAATTATATTATTGATTAGATTATAATTCATGCGTTATATATTATATATATATATATATATATATATATATATATATGTATATATATATATATATATATATATATATATATACACACACATATATATATATCTATATACACATATATATATATATATATATATATATATACACATATATATATAATATATATATATATATATATATATATTATATATATATGTGTATATATATATATATATATATATATGTGTGTATATAGATATATATATATGTGTGTGTATATATATATATATATATATATATACATATACATATATATATCGCATGGATTATAATCGAATCAATAATATAATTTTACATATATATATAATATAATATAAAATGTGTTATGTGTTTTGTGCAACGTTTTTTTTTTTTTTTTTTTTTGAATTTCCCTCCCTAGTTCCGCTCCCATGCAGCATTGCTGCTGCAGGGAACGGAACTAGGAAGTCCTCCTACCGACAGACGAGCGGCGGAGATCTCGGCTGGCGGTCATAGCAATGAGAGCTCATCGCTGGATCGCCAGGATAAGGTAAGAGAAGCTCCGCTGCGCTGTCTGCACGCTCTGCCCATTGACCCCGAGCGTGACTCGGGGATACCGCTAATAGCAGAAAATTCCTACCCCGAGTCACGCTCGGGGATACCGCTAAGGCGGTTAACAAGAAAATAATAAGAATCCTGCAAGCCAAACAGGTGAAGCTTAAGAAGTTCTGGGCTCCACAGATATACAAGGAATCTTCAAAAAGTGTCCTTTTATATACTGTATATATGTTCTAGCACCCTCCTAGGTAGGTGCTAGAGAGTGAGTATAGTTTTGGCTCTGTCTGACTATCAAAGGAGCAGCAGGCAAATTCTGTATTGCTTTCTGCTTAACAGAGAGCAGGATCTGTGAGTTAGGTCTGCTCATGGTGCTCAGTGTGTGATATATCTGGTCTAGGGGAGTGTTTCACATTGGTCCAATAGGGAGGCATATTGGACAGTGGAGAAAACCTGAGCAATGGGTACACAGGCTTTGATACAGCCCCAGTGATTGGCACAGACTGATGTCTCGGTGCATTGTGGGGTGTGGTATAAAAGCCAGCAGCACATGTGGTCGGGGTCTTTGGCTGGTGAGCAGAGTCTTGGAAGAAGGGTGGAGGCTGCCTCCTCTTCTGCAGCAGTTGGTGTATGGTCACAGGCAGTTGGCCTGGTGAGCCAGAAGGAAGGAGCTGAACCCAGAGGTCCAGGAGAGCTGACTAGAGGGGTTGAGACACTGAAGAACCTGGAAAAACAGTATCATGAGTACAGGGGATTGTGTCTAAAGGCCTGACCAGGAAGGGGGCCACCCCAGAGTAGAGTAGTCAGAGGACGGGTGACAGCTGGTAGAGTGAAAAGGGGTGCTAGACAAGTACCCTGAAGATAATTGCTAAGCAAGCGTTTATTTAGAAACTTTACCTCAGATTCATCTAGTGGCAAGGTGAAACTGCGGCCTTGCCGCAACTTCAGATAGAAGTCCTTAACATTGTGAATAGTTCAAGTTCTGGAGTATCCCACTCTTCCCTTCTCCCATCCCCATATAAAATAAAAGCAACATAAACAACAAACCCTAGACTGCTTTATGTCTGAGCCGGAACGTAAAGTGTTAAGATTCTGCATGCAGTTGCTACCGGTAACCCAGAGGGACCTGAAAAGGTGAGAAATCCAGCAGCCCGCAAGGGGGTAGTGCTATAATGTCATAAAGTTTAAAAAAGTGCAGAAACTTTTTGAAGAACCCTCATACATATATAACCTCCCACCTAGCACAAACACTGATAAATGGATGGAGCGGGACTTTGACCAGGATACACGCGTTCTTTCTTAATGGCTCTATTTCTTCCTCTTTTTTTCCTCTGGCACAGGCTGATCCTTGCATTAACCTGGGTTTGTTGTTTGGAGACTGAACTAATGTTCTAACATGTGAAGAAAATGTGTCTTGAGGCTGGGTTGTCACTACTAATACATAGATAAAACTTTGAATACCTTTTATATATACACACTTACTACATTATGACCCGGACCCTGACCTCTAGATCTATACTGTACTAACTGTGCCTTATGTAACGATCGGTTAAAATATTTCTACAAACTATACTCCAACAGTGCTTACTTTGTAAAGTTTATTTAACCGCTTGCCGACCGCCCCACGCAAACATACTGTGGCAGGGCGGCTCGGCTGCGCAAAATCACGTAGATCAATGTGATTTTGTGAACGCGGTCTTGGCAGTGTGCGGCCTCCCGCAATCGTCAGAGAAACTGACAGAAGATCCGCCTGCTTATGTAAACAAAGCAGGCGAGTCTTCTGTCAGACAGGCAGGGAGAGATCAGGAGTTTCACCTAAAACTGAAACCCTGATCTCTCTGTGCCTGTCACAGAGCCTCCCCTCCCCCCCACAGTGAGTAAGCACAGTTAAGCATACATTAACACCTTTGATCACCCCCAGTGTTAACCGATTCCCTGCCAGTGTCATTTATACAGTAATAGTGCATATTATTTAGCACTGATTGCTGTATTAGTGTCACTGGTCCCCAAAAAGTGTAAAAAATGTCAGTTAGGGGTATGATCTGTCCGCCGCAATGTCGCAATCCCGCTAATAATCGCTAATCGTCGCCATTACTAATAAAAACAAAACAAAAAAAAAGTCCAAAAATCTTTCCTGTAGTTTGTAAACGCTATAACTTTTGCGCAAACCAATTAATATACGCTTTTTGGGATTTTTTTTACAAAAAATATGTAGCAGAATACAAACTGGCCTAAACTGATAAAAAAAATTTGATTTTTAAAAATTTTTTAATTGGGAATGTTTTGTAGCAGAAAGTAAAAAATATGGTGTTTTTTTTTTCAAAATTGTCGCTCTCTTTTTGTTTATATCGTAAAAAAAACTAAAAACCGCAGAGGTGATCAAATACCACCAAAAGAAAGCTCTATTTGTGGGGAAAAAAAGACATCAATTGTATTTGGGTACAGCATTGCATGACCGCGCAATTTGTTGTTAAAATAACGCAGTGCCGAATCGCAAAGAATGGTCTGGTCATTAAGGGGGTAAAACCTTCCGCAGCTAAAGTGGTTAAGGATGGGGCTGTGCATTTGTATATACAGTATGTTCCATCCTTGCAAATGAAATCCCTCCAACGTGAGGGAATCCCCAGTAGGAATGAGTTCAGATACATTGGGATCCTAGTCTGAACCCTCCTAAGAAACCTTGCCAAGAGACTGTCACTGTACTGGGCCAATTATAAGCGGCTGAGGTATTCCCCACCCCGCAGATCCACTTTTCTTGGATGTATGTGGCTGTGGGGCAGGAATTGCCAGTACAGACAAGCACAGTGACAGCTTCCTGGTAGGATTGCTCAAGTGGGTTCAGACTAGGATACCAATGAGCCAGCTCATCCCAAGTCACCAATGTCCCCATTGGAAAATTTCCCCTCTATACCTGCTTTGGCATCAACCTAAAATGTAGTGGTTTTCTTTCATTTTGGGGATAATGATAAACAGGACATATAGAGAGGGTTCATCTCCCTAATGGGGGAACAGGGAGTAATAACCTGACAAGTGTTCTAATCCATCTCCACTCTATTCATTGCTGAGACAAGCCCTAGCTGAACCAATAGCAACCAATCAGCTCCTATCTATATTTTTTTCCACACAGCTTAGAAAGTAAAAATGTAAAAGTAAGATTGGCTGCGCTCCAGCTGGAACAAGGTGTGCCTCAGACACCTTTTATTAACCCCTTCACGCTTAAGGGTAAAACAAATCTAAATGCCTAAACACAATTTTGCAATTTTGACATGTTTATTTTGGTAGTAAATGGTGATAGATATCTCCTGATTTTTTTTCTTTTTTTATCAAAAAAAACTGGTCCAAAATAGTAAAAAATATATTTTTTTTTAAATTTAGCTGTATATTTCTTTTTACTATCTTAACCTACCACCAAAGAACAACCCAAACTAAATTCTCATTCTCCTGATTATCGCAATGATACCACATATGTGTATGTCATTTGTTGTTTGTACCTATAGTACAACCCAGAAGCATTTTGATTTTTATTGTCCTACCTATATATAACACACTGTGACTGATGCTAATTTAAAAAAAAGAATCCTGACCAAAATATATTGACTCTGATTTTTAACCCTTACTTGACCCAAAACCTAACCCTGGCATTGACCTAGATCAAACCTTGATCTAGGTAATTTTTTATTTATTTTTTATTATTTGTTTATATTTTTACACTTTTTTTTCCCTCTCTGCAAGGAAAAAGAAAGATATATTGTATCTTTCCTCTCCATTCACAAGAGAAAACCACAGGGGCAGGTTTCACAGTGACTGAACACTGTGGTAGCCAATCGGAGGCTACCACAGCGATCAAGTGACCTGAAAATGGGGGATTCAGGTCCCAATCATTAGTACAAGGCCCAGGGATCTCGATGAGACCCTGGTCTCTGTGCTGGAAGCGCTCTGTGCGACGCACTGCCAGAACCAAATGAGACATGCATATATGCAGCCCCATTGACCTGCACCCAAGTGGAACAGATATCATGGAGATACTCCTCTAACGCTGGAATTCTTTGAGGAACAAATGTGTCCGGCAACATGGATGGTTGGAAACCATAATTCGCCATAAACTGAGACAATTGGGAAGCGGCATTGCCAGCACTATTGTGAGCAAACTCCCCCCGAGGTAAGAGGTCTGACTAGTTGTTATCAGGTCAGAAATATAGCTACCTAGAAGTTGCTCCAAGGCTTGGTTGGCTCGTTCTGTGGCCCCATTGGACTGTGGGTGCTATCCCAAGGAGAAGGAAAGCTGAATTCCCAACTATGCACAAAAGTCTTGCCAAAACCTGGACACAAACTGGCTACCCCTGTCCAAAATAACAACCTTAAGTAACAAAAATGAACGTTCAGTCACTCAACCAACAGCACCATCACCCCTGGACTGAAAGTGCAAAAAATTAGTTAAAAAACTAGTAATTGGGGCTATAGCGGTACTGTATGCCCCCGTCCCTGGAGACAAAGGATAGCAAGACAATATTATTATAAAAAATAGCTTTATTTCAAATTACAAATATTAAAATGACAACTAACATATAAACATAAATGCAACCCCCAACATATATCAACCAGACCATAAGTGTGGGCCTCTGTAGGTCACCTTTCTCACACCCAGCTCCACATATAGATAGAGCTTGCCTATAGTGGTGCAGGGTACGGGTTACCAATGCATTTCGCCTAAAATGGCTTCTTCAGGGCAAAATAGGTGCCAGAGACTCGCAGAGGTTCATGGGGCTGTTAGTAAAATCAACTCAAAACGTTGTCACACAGATGCAAGGGCCAGTGGGGCGTCCAAAAACGGTTGTAGATTGAATCATCCACAGATGGAGTCCAATTACCTCAGAAGGACTTAATGTATGTTGCCAGAATTATAGTAAATTTAAATCCATGACTGCCCAAAACAGCAAGGGGAAATATAGAGAGATGGCCGGGGTTAGTTAGGTCAAAATGAATTGATCCACAAATAAGGCAGAACCCCAATCCTTCTGAGGACAACAATGTCACTGGAAGGTCCCAGTTCAGACTATCATAGGGTAATGGGATTGCTAGTGTGGATAGGAATGTCCCATGTAACAAGTCATTCCAGCCAGTGCAATAACCAACGACACATAAGAGTTTTTAAAGCCCGTCTGGTCCGCTTGCACAGCAATCTCCGCTATAGCCCCAATTACTAGTTTTTTAACTAATTTTTTGCACTAACAACCTTAAGTAGCTCATGTAACCAAAAGATCTCCCGAGCGAAAATGGATGCCAATTCTTTGAATGTAGGCAACTTAAGTGGAATACAATGAGACATCTTCGAGAACCAGTCAACCACCATAAGAATAACCATGTTGCCCTGGGAGTTGGGTAACTCCACAATAAAATCCACAAAGTGGGTCCAAGGCCTCTCTCCATTGGGTATGGGTTGTAGGAAGCCCACTGGAAGGTGTCATGGTGTCTTACTCTGAGCACACACGGAATAAGCGGCTACAATGACCATTACATAAGCGTGGAGACTAGGCCACCAGAATTGTTGAGAAATGGCCCAGATAAGCTTATTCTTCTCAGGGTGACAAGCTGATTTGGGAGAATGGTATGTTTGGAGCAAAGCAGTGCGGTGATTCTTGGAGACAAAGCACAAGGTTGTTCAGGAGGAGAATGGATCTGAGCAGCAAGAATTCTGTCACCCAAAGGTGAAGTGAGACTAGTGCGAATAGTGGCTAGAATGCGATCTGGAGGTATCACACGAGTAGAAACTGACTCCATCTTGGAGGAAGAGGAAAACTGTCGTGAAAATGCATCAGCCCTTACATTCTTAGTACCAGGTAAGAATGAGACTATGTAATTGAAGCTTGACAGAAAAAGAGCCCATAGTGCCCTTCTGGGAGTTAAGCATTTAGCCTCTGACAATGTTAGATTCTTATGGTCAGTCAAAATGAGGACTGGCACATTGATACCCTAGAGGAGATGCCTCCATTCTTTAAGAGCTAAAATGATAGCTAGCAATTCTCTGTCCCCGATCTCGTAATTCCATTCTGCAGAAGACGCATCAACCTCAAGAATGAAGGGTAACGTAGGATTAGGATGTTCCAGCACAAGAGCTGAAACAAAGGCAGCCTTGAGAGACCCAAAGGCTTTAAAGGAATCCGGAGACTAATTCTGTGGGTTGCCGTTCTTCCTGGTCATATCAGTCAGGGGTTTGACCAGAGAAGAGAACGATTAAATTCCTGATAATAATTGGCAAAGCCAAGAAAACGTTGTAGTGGACAGAGACCTACAGGTCAAGGACACTGTAGAACTGCAGATAGTGTCTCTGGAAAGTCAGTTTAATAAACAAGAGTAAGAGCACTTACAGAAGTGTAGAATAAACTGGGCTCATAATATTATGTGTAATCTGAATGTCCATGATGGTCCTATGGGCTTAAATTGCCCCAAACGTCACTGGAGGTGAGTTGCTGGATGTCCTGGAATGTACCTTCATGCTAACCAGCGTGGATTGCGGAAGCGGATGTGACGTCACCGCTGTGGGGCAGAAGTCTAGCACACTGGATACACACACTGGAGAGTAAGGGCAGGCTAGGTGCTCTGAGCTGACGGCTCCTTCTACTGGCCTACTGCTCCCTAGAGGAGAGCGGTTTAAATACAAGCAGGAAGACAGGTGCTGCTGCCATGGGACTACAACGGCCAGCAGACCGGCAAACCAGTCCATAATGTAACATAACACATGGGAAACTCAATGGAATTGAAGAAAACAAATGCAGTAAACTGGGCATGTTTAAAAATACGGAGAATAAAAACGATATGCAATATGATACAATATTGATGAAAATCCATATAGGGAAATATATCATTATAAAAGGTGCATGCAAAGCGAAACAAAAAAGAACAGCTTGTTAAAAGGAATAGCATGCAAAATAATGTAATAAAATCACATCTAAGAACATTAGAAAAAATATCTAGAATACTATGACAAAGGTTACTTACTATAAAGTTGAAATCAACCACCACCCCCAACCAAAAGAGGGAAATAAGGTATCCTGGGCTTTTTTTCAGCTGGAACTTGGTAGAACTGAGTTCCACCACCTCTGGCTCAGGTCCTCTGCTCCCTGCTCACCACTATCACTTGTAAAGAAAGAGGCTTCTGTCTTTACAAGTGACAGCTTATCTCCCAAACGGCTCCCACAGATCTGATCTCCTCAGTGTCTCCCCCTGGGTTCAGGATGGGGACAAGGGAGATGCAGGTGCCCAGGGTGGAGTATGGATTCCGACACTCCCATTGGATAATCTCCCTGCAAGCGAAAGAGGCGTAACCACCTACAGCGTGTGGAGAGGTACTAGAGCTGGCTTGAAGCTTAATCTTAATACAGCAACAAAAGTAAGAAATGTGGTAGATGGTGGAGTTTTTAAGAAGGGGGAGATGGGGGCAGTGGAGAAGGGGTTGCATGCAGAGGCCTGAGCTGAAGAGGGATGAATGTGAGATGCAGATGGGGGATGCAGAAGTAGGCAGCTGTGAAAGAGCACCCTGAACTCTGCACTCTGTATGCAGCACACCCCTAAACTCTGCACTCTGTGTGTAACACACACCAACCCCTACAAACCCGGCACATTCTGCATTCCTAGTATTTAATGCCCCTGTATGACCCTCTCACTGTTAGTAAAATGTGACCACACCCACTATTTGACGCAGTTTTGAGGGTGTATGTGTATTGGGGCGGGGGGTCATAGTTGAGTTCCTGCACCTATTTTCTGAGAAAAAAAGCCCTGACGATATCCAAAAATTATATGTAAACAACTGTAAGGGCCCACTGTAGAAAAATAAAAATATGTAAAATATATGAAATCGAGGTAAATTATATAGAGTTGTACAATTTTATATGAAGTAATACACTTGTTTGAAGAAAAAAAAAAAGTTGAAGTTGGAAGATTGTTTATAAGATATTAACCGGTTGCCGACCGCCGCACGACTATATACTGCGGCGGTCAGCCCCGGCCAGGCAGAGTGACGTATCGGTACGTCACTCGCCTGTCACTGACTTGCGAGCCTATAGCGGGCAGGCGCGCGCCCGCCGAGGCGCGCGCCCGCCGCGGCTCGTTCACAGGCAAGTCAGTGCGTGTGACCGGCGGACTCGATGTCCGCCGGCCACACTACGATCGCTCCTGTGAAGGGAGAAAGACAGAGCAGCTTGTGTAAACAAGCTGCCTGTCAGTTCTCCCTGTGTAAAAGTGAAGATCTGACCGTTCTACTATGTAGAACGGTTGATCTTTGCTTTTACACCAATAGCCATGTCCCTACACAGTAGAAAGCACGCCCCTAGGACACACTTAACCCCTCCCTGTCCAATAAAGTTAACCCCTTCCCTGCCAGTGTCATTTTTGCAGTAACAGTGCATATGTATAGCACTGATTACTGCAGTAATGTCACTGGTAACCCCAAAAGTGTCAAAAATGTCAGTCAAGGGTCCGATCTGTCCGCCGCAATGTCGCAGTACCGAAAAAAAAATCGCAGATCGCCGCCATTATGCGTTAAAAAAAAAAACACCAAAAATGACAAAAATCTTTCTCTTTGTTAGTAAACGCGATAACTTTTGCGCAAACCAATCAAAATACGCTTTTTGCGATTTTTTTTACCAAACATAGGTAGCATAAAACAAATTGGCCGAAAAATGTTAAAAAATTTTGATTTTTACTTTTTTTTTTGGGGAATTTCATATAAAAAAATGTGAAAAATATTGTTATTTTTGCAAAATTTACGCTCTTTTTTTGTTTATAGCGCGTGATCAAAAAATCGCACAGGTGATCAAATACCACCAAAAGAAAGCTCTGTTTGTGGGAAAAAAAGGACGTCAAATTCGTTTAGGTACAGCGTCGCACGACCGCGCAATTGTCCGTTAAAGTCACGCAGTAAAAAATCGCAAAAAAACCCCTGGTCCTTTAGCAGCCAAATCCTCCGGGGCTTAAGTGGTTAAAAATTACAGCAGAGAGTGCACCTAAATTTCTTCCTTGAGCCCTCCTGGCGTGAGGGTACATTTAGAGAATATATTCAATACGTCTCCTGTTAACATAAACGTTTGAAACGTTCTGGAACAGAGAGGCTGCCAGGGATGGCCTCAATGAGGCCCTCTGTGGATTTAAGGTGTTTTTCTAGAAAATGTCTTGGCATACTATGTTTGTCATTCCCTTTTTCAATGAGCTGTCTATGTTCCCCAAAACGCTTGCGCAAAGTACAGATAGTTCTGCCAATGTAAAACAGGCCACAAGTGTATGCCAGTCAGTACACAACATACTCACTAGAACAATTGTAGAACTCTTTGATTCAATAGGTTTTTCCTTTAACCATAAAGGTTTTTTCACCATGATGGAGGAATTGGCAAGTGGAAAATGTTTTTTTTTTACGGCATTGAAACATGCCAACTAATGGGATTAACAGGATGTGATGGGGATTGAAGGGACAGCTTTTCTTGATAGCCTGCCCTCTAGTGTGTGTATCCAGTGCTCTGGACTTCCGCCCACCGGTGATGTCACATCCGCTTCCGTGTTCCACGCTTACATTCCAGGACATCCAGCAACTCACCTCCAGTGATGTTTGGGGCAATTTAAGCCCAAAGGACCACCATGGACATTTGGATTACGCATAATATGATGAGCCCAATTTATTCTACACTTCTGTAAGTGTTCTTAATCTTGTTTATTAAACAGACTTTTTAATACTACACTTAGTGGCGCCTCCCTCTCTTCCTTTTTATATGTGTTACAGTCTTACAGAGCCTTTTGGTCACACTCTGAGGATGGCTGCCTAGATTCATGTGTACCCTTATCTGCCTGGACAGCAGATTTTTCTACGTCCCTTACATACAGTCCAGTGATCAGACATTTGTATTTTTGGAGCGCCAGACTTCCACTTTGACTCATTCAGATAGTTTCTCTGGGTCCATCCAAAAAACGGCAGTAGAAATGACATAACCCAGAAATGTAACCTGTTCACGGTGGAACTTGCACTTCAGCAAACTTACAATACAGGTTATTATCTCTCAACCCCTGTAGCACACGGGAGACATCTGTGTGGTGGCTCTCTAGGGATTTTGATAATATGAGAATATCATCAAGATAAACCACCAAACACTGCTGCAACATATCTGGGAAGAAATCGTTGATGAATTCCTGAACAACTGCAGGAGCATGGCAGAGACCAAACAACATTACGGATATATAGATATTCGTAATGTCCAGTCTTGGTATTAAACACAGTTTTCCATTCATCGCACTCCTTGATCCTCTCCAGATTGTATGCCCCTCTCAAATCCAGCTTAGTGAAAATCATGGCTCCCTGGATGTAGTCAAATAATTCCATAATCAATGGAATCAGATAAGCGTTCTTAAACATGATGCAATTGAGACCCCTATAATCGAAAACAAGGTCTCAGTCCACCACTCTTCTTTTTCACAAAGAAGAAGCCAGTACCGGCAGGAGACGAGGACTTGCTGATGAAACCTCTAGAAAGTGAATCTGCAACATAATCCTCCATGGCTTTATCCTCCAAAACAGACAAAGGGTAGACCCAGGTGTAATGATATCCTGCACTGGATATGAGAAAAACTATCGCAAGCGGCCATGTTGTTCAGTCATTGTAGGTCAGCCATGACAGTCCTTCAGAACAGTTATACACGCAGCTAAATTCTCCTCCTCCCCACCTCATGTAATTCATGGAATGCATAGGGGTTACACTTCAAAAGAGCCTTATCTTAATTGAATCCTGGCAGTTTCTTCCGTCCAGGCCTGTCATAAACTTTGAACAAATCCATTTAGGATAACCAGAACTAATGGGCGTTGTAAATACCAATCAGCGAGCTCTGCCCATTAAAAACTTAACAAAAATACACACAACTCATAAATGCAGACAGGAACATGACACATTAACAATAAGTATATATTTGGATGAGAAATGTCATACTGATCTAATTAAGACCATGCATGACCACCCTATCACATATAGAATAGAAGATAGCGGTCAGATATTCCCTGGGTGACAAGTTTTTCTGAGATATTCTGTGTTTGGTATCCCTGGATGTGAAATGATATGCTGAATGATAAACTATCAGTTCAAAGAATGTAACCAATACATATTTCAAGATATGAATAGTGGTATAAAACTGTCCAAAGAGGAGGGTCCTGATACGGTCATAAACCCCCAGGATAGCCCATGACCACTCCATTTTAACCACTTCCAGACCACCACCCGCCTTTATACTGTGGCAGGGTGGCACGGACAGGCAAAGCGACGTAGGTCTACGTCGCTCTCCTGAAGGCCGATAGGAGCGCGTGCGCCCCCGATCGTCAGCAGGGAAGCCGATGCGGGTGTCATACGGCTCCGATTGCCACCTGACAGCCCTGATCTCTCTCCGCTGAGAGAGAAGGAGAGAAGGAAGGTCGGCTGTTGTAAACACAGCCGACCGTCCTTCCCCCTGCAATGATCACAGAGCTCATGTGCTCCTGCTATATAGGATCGCATGTCTCTGTGATCATTTCACAAGTCCAACCCCCATACAGTAAGAATCACTCCCCCAGGGTCACATTTTGCCCCATGATCACCTATACTGTTAACCCCTTCCCTGCCAGTGTCGTTATTACAGTAAGAGTGCATATTTTTAGCACTGATTACTGTAGTAAAGTCACTGGTACCCCCAAAAGTGTCAAAAATGTCAGTTAGGGGTCCGATCTGTCCGCCGCAATGTCGCAGTCCCCCCAAAAATCAGCAGATCATCGCCATTACTAGTAAAAAAAAAAAAAAAAACATTAAAAATGACATAAATCTTTCCCATAGTTAGTAGACGCAATAACTTTTGCGCAAACCAATCAAAATACGCTTATTGCATTTTTTTTACCAAAAATATGGCCTAAAATGTTTAAAAATTTAGATTTTTACTTTTTTTTTTGAGAATGTCATATAGCAGAATGTGAAAAATATTGGTTTTTTTATGTTCAAAATTGTCTTTTTTTTTGTTTATAGCGCAAAAAATAACAATTGCAGAGGTGATCAAATACCACTAAATGAAAGCTCTTTTTGTGGGAAAAAAAGGACGTAAATTTTGTTTGGTTACAGCGTCGCACGACCGCACAATTGTCCATTAAAATAACGCAGTGCCGAATTGCAAAATAGGGCCTGGTCATTAGGGGGCAAATCTTCTGGTCCAGAACTGGTTAATTGGTCAAGGGCAAATTGGTCAAGGGCATCTATCAATACCCCTTTTGATCCCAGAGAAAAAAAGGAGACTCCTAACCAGTGATGAGTTCTCATGGTAACATCAAAGAAGGAACATCTATCAAGTTTGAGAACCGATCACACCTGGCTCATCGAATGTACTCTGATAACACCCAGGACATTGACTGCAAGTATTCTTCCTCCTCAATTCTACCTTATTTTTCTAATTGCTGAATTGTGTCTCTATTTCTTTGAAACACCTTTTTTCTGTAAATATTTTATTTGCACCAACTTTGACCTTTTTGTTATTAAAACCTTATTTTGAAAAGTGTTAACCTTGTCCCTAAGCTCTTAATGCAAGCTAACAAAGAACCTGTCTCTTGAAGAGTGCAACTGTATAGAATAAATCCTCTGAACATACCTGTCTGTGGTGACAGTGTGTGTTACAGACGATTATTCTAATATAATTGGTATTGCTAAAATTAAGAGCTTCGTCCCGCTCTGGAAACACGGAGGTGGTGGCATTGAAAGGGTTAACAGCCTGCTGGCACTTCGATTGTGGAAAATCTATGTGTAGGGTGCAGCTGAGACATGGGCGTCCGCAGGAGGGGGCAAGGGAGGGCGAGTGCCCCCCCTGGAAGTCTCCAGAAGTGCACTGTTTTAATTGTGCCCGCCGCCGTGCAATGCAGCCGATCGCTGCCAAGTGATCCGCAACCGCGGCTGAGCCGACTCCCTCCTCTCCTCTCTATTGTCCTCCTCTCCCTTCCGAGTCCGACAGCTGTAGGGGGGTGGGCCGGGCCGAGGATGGAAGTCTGGAGGGCGGAGCTGAGGCCCGCAGAGGAGAGGAGCCTGGAGGACTTGGAGAGAGAGGCAGCGGCGGGACGAGACACAGACACACAAGTGAGGCGCGGCGTCAGACTGGCAATGAGTGACTGTGAGAGACCGGTGAGAAATGCAAGTAAGTCACTGTCCCTCAGTCACTCACAGGAGAATTTCAATTGGATGGCATGATGAATAGAGCGCTGCACTTCCCTGTCCTGGCTGTACCTGTACTCCTCCTGCTTCCTCTGGCCTGGTGCATAATATCCCAACAAATTCATCCCATTCCATTCCCTGGGGTTAAAAGTTAATAGAGGACTGCCCCTGGCCCTGACTCACAACATGTTGATTTCAAGCCAGGGTAGAATATTAACCCTAGGGAATGGAATGGGATAAATTTGGTGGGTTAGGTTATGCACCAGGCCAGAGAAAGCAGGAGGAGTACTGCTTATGCACCAGTGGCAGGAGGAGAGACTTTCCTTGTCCGCTCTCAACGCTGCCCCTGCCTCAGCCTACGTTCACATTGGTCCAATTTGACATGTCAAATCGCATGTCAAATTGGAGCCAATTGCCGGCAATGGCATCGGAGGAATCGGTGCGATCCGGACTTTGCGGCACCATACCGATTCCCAAAAGTAGTTTCTGTACTACTTTTGGCGATTTGGGGGGCAATTTCCATAGACATCTGTGCAGGAACCCGCACAGATGTCTATGAAATCGCCACTGAAGTCAGACTAAAACACCGGCTTGAAATCGTGCCAGTTCAGCTGATGGTCCCTGGCCACCCGTGATTGTCAAGGAGACTGACAGAACTGCTGTCTGCCTATGTAAACAAGGAAGACGGCTGTTCTGTCAAACAGAAAGGGAAAGATTGTGTGTTCCTAGTAATCAGGAACAGCGATCTCTCTCTTCCTGCAGTCAGTCCACTCCCCCTACAGTAAGCAAGCACTCCCTAGGAGCACACTTAACCCCTCGATCGCCCCTGATGTTACCCCCTTCCCTGCCAGTGTCATTTATACAGTAACAGTGCATATTATTTAGCACTGATCACTGTATTGGTGTCAATGGTCCCTAAAAAGTGCCACGGAATGTGTCAGATTTGGCAGCCGCAATGTCGCAATCCCGCATAAAATTGCTGATCACCACCATTACTAATAAAAATAATAAAAAATAAAAAGTCCATAAATCTGTTGCATAGATTGTAAACCATATAACTTTAGCGCAAACCAATTATTATACGCTTTTTGGGATTTTTTTTTACCAAAAATATGTAGCAGAATACTAATTGGCCTAAACTGCTAAAGAAATTTGATTTTAAATTTTTTTTTTTTATTGCATGTGTTTTATAGCAGAAAATAAAAAAATATTTTTTTTTTCAAAATTGTCGCTCTTATTTTGTTTATAGCGCATAATCAAAAAAAAAACGCACGGGAAATCAAATACCACCAAAAGAAAGCTCAGTTTGTGGGAAAAAAAGGACATCAATTTTATTTGGGTACGCCATTGCACGACTGCGCAGTTGTCAGTAAAATTAATGCAGTGCTGAATCGCAAAGAATGGCCTGGTCATTAAGGTGCCAAATCCTTCCGGTCCAGAAGTGGTTAACCACTTCAGCCCCGGAAGGTTTTACCCCCTTAATGACCAGGCCATTTTTTGCAAAACGGCACTGTGTTGCTTTAACAGACAACTGTGACAATTATGCGCTATAAACAAAATAAGAGCGACAATTTTGAAAAAAAAAAAAAAAACTATATTTTTTACTTTCTGCTATAAAACATTCCCAATAAAAAAATTGTAAAAATCAAATTTTTTATCAATTTAGGCCAATTTGTATTCTTCTACATATTTTTGGTAAAAAAAAATCCCAAAAAGCGTATAATAATTGGTTTGCGCAAAAGGTTATCGCGTTTACAAACTACGGGATAGATTTTTGGACTTTTACATTTTTTTACATTTTTTATTAGTAATGGTGGTTATCAGCGATTTTTATCGGGACTGCGACATTGCGGCAGACATCTGACACAGGGTGACACTTTTTGGGGACCAGTGACACCAATACAGTGATCAGTGCTAAACAATATGCACTGTTACTGTATAAATGACACTGGCAGGGAAGGGGTTAACACTGGGGGTGATCAAGGGGTTAAATGTGTGTCCCTAGTGTGTTTTCTTACTGTGTGGGGGATGGGTAGAACACAGGCAGAGAGAGATCGGTAATTCAACTTCTCTGAATAGTCAGATCCCTCTCTGCCTGTCTGACAGGAGAGCCACCTTGTATTGTTTACATACAAGGCGGCTATCCTGTCAGTGTCACTGACGATTGCAGGAGGCCGGCAGCGATCGAGCCGCCTCCTCCCCTAGCCTGCCTCCTGCTGTGTCTAAACATGTGTTTTTTTTTATGATACAGTTGTAATGCCTTTAACGTGTGTATGAATAATGTGGTGCATTCAATAGTGTAAACATAAAAACAGATTAGAAACTGCTAATCAGACAATTTGTAGCTTGACCCTTCTATTAAGCTTTTGCATCAGGTTTCTCAAACCTTTGCATGCCTGCACTTTATGAGATAATGACTAAGCCCCTCCCCTTCATGACATTGTCAAAAAGAGGCGGAGCATGGGTGACCTTAAAATTTGCCCCCCCCTGAAAAAAGTTCTGCGGATGCCCATGAGCTGAGAGTGGCATTGTTACGTAGCTGACTGCAGGGTGTGAGATTGGCTGGTCCTTTGTCATGAGTTAGTGAAAAGGGCAGGGATCTGATACCTGCATCCATCACACCAGCCATGAGGGGGGCATGGCACCAGGTTGAAGGTCAATTGGGCAATCATACGACCAGTGTGGAGGCAAACTACCGGCCTGACCCTTGTCAAAGACATTGCTAAATTTGCGGTTCTCCTCTGGCAAGGAGAAGAGTGAAGAGTTGCACAAGACCTTAACCCCTTTCTGAAAACATGTCTTACTGCATTGTGGCAACCGGGAAAGAATCTCATCATGATGCCAATCAAAAGAGGGGTTGTGCCTCTGTAACCAAGGATAACCAATGACCACCAGGTAATGAGGTGAGAAAATGCCTTGAAATTGGTTTATCCCATTGTGCAGAGCCCCTACGGCCATGGTCAATGGAGCACTCTCATGAGTCATATGGGCAGGCTGTAAAGGTCTCCCATCGAAGGCCTCAATGGCAAGTGGAGTGAAATAAAGCTGCAAGTGCTTAGACACAAAGGCACTATCTATGAATAGGCCTGCAGCCCCAGAATCGATTAGAGCCTGTGTATCGATGGACAACTCAGACCAAGAAAGGGTAATTTGAACCAAAGGCTTATCCTTCAGGATAACTGAGGCTGCAAAAATGCCACCTAAGGTCTGTCCCCTACAGGATCTCAGGTGTAGGCGTTTCCCAGACGGGTAGGACAACACTTGAATACGTGACCTGCCTGGCCACAGTAAAGGCACAATCTCTCCCTCCTCCTAAAGGCCCTCGTCTCTGCATAGAGACATGTGAAGCCCAACTGCATGGGTTTTACTTCACTGGTGGAGTCGGTACCAGGAGGCATGGGAGGTGAGGGAGGCAAACATGAGAATGCAAAGCTCGGAGCCAAATGTACAGGAAGCTTCTGTAAGCGCTCCTTAAAAGAAGGTATCTCTTGAAGTCTGGAGTCAATGAGAATGGCAAAAATAATTAACTTCTCCAGATTCGTAGGTATGTCTCGGGCTGCTATCTCATCTTTAATGTTATCCGAGAGTCCATGAGAAAAAGCAGCTAAGAGGGCCTCATTGTTCCAAGCAACCTCTGCTGCCGGGGTACAGAATTCAATGGCGAATTGGCAACAGTTCTTGTACTCTGTTTGAGGCTCTTGGCGGCGGAAATGGAGCAAGCGGTAATGTCAAAAACCCTTTTAAAGGAAGACACAAACTCTGGGTAATTCATCAGGACAATGGGTTTTTGCATCTCCCATTAAGGGTTTGCCCAGGACAAGGCTCTAGCCTGAGCACAGAGAAGAGAGCCGTTGCAAGCCCAGCCCTGAAAATTGCCCAGTACTACCTAAACCTTCTGCAGGACTTGTTTGGGCACTCAAAGAAGGTCTCTGATCTCATGTATCAGTTGGAGCACACGTACCAAAGCGAGGGAGAGAAGCTGTCTGATTACATGAGATGATTGGACAAGATTATGCATCAGATCTTGCTGAAGAAGGGTCTAGACCCCGGAAGGTGAATGAAGTCTGTGCACAACATGTTTTGAGGGGTGCCCAGCGTTTGGACCCCATCATCCTCCTGTTGAGAACACGGCAAGAGGGTGGCATCTTGAAGTATCCAGATCTTATTCGGATTGTGCGACAAGAGGAGGCCATGCTGGAAAACAAAAAGAAGAGTCAGAGGTCAGAACCTGCTGTCAGGATGAGAGTGGCCAGTGCAGCTGATGGCCATGCAGAGGTCAAGCTTCCTAAAACTCAGGTGTAGCAGCTGATAGAGATGATGGCCTTGTTGACCGCCATGCCCATTGTTCTACCTAGTGATGAAGTTTCCTTACAGGTATGGAGATTCGTAGGAACCTGCCGACCTGCCGCTGTATAACTGCGGTGGCTGGTCCGCATGTAGATATTCAGCCGCCCCTTGCAGGTAGCGCTACATACCTGCAATACCTCCAAAACAAAGTGAAGAAGCTGACGAGGAACAAAAGCCCCTCAAAAGCTACAGGTGCTATAAGCGAGCGTTGTCAAGGACTTCTATCAGTGGCGGCTGGTGCTCAAAATTTTTTTGGGGGGGGGGGGCGCAAACAGAAAAATGTAATAGGCATTGCTTTGCGTCAAAAAACGCTGTAAAAAATTGTGCGACTTTGAGGTCGCAAAAGTGTGAAAGGGGCCTTCAGTAATTAAGGTATAGTGTGCCCCCTTTCAATGCAGAGAGACCAGCGTGCCCCCTTTCAATGCAGAGAGACCAGCGTGCCCCCTTTCAATGCAGAGAGACCAGCGTGCCCCCTTTCAATGCAGAGAGACCAGCGTGCCCCCTTTCAATGCACAGTGACCCCCCTTTCAATGCACAGTGACCAGCGTGCCCCCTTTCAATGCACAGTGACCAGTGTGCCCCCTTCAAAACAGTGACCAGCATGCCCCCTTCAAAACAGTGACCAGCGTACATGCCCCATTTCAATGCAGTGACCAGCGTACATGCCCCTTTCAATGCAGTGACCAGTGTACATGCCCCCTTTCAATGCAGTGACCAGCGTACATGCCCCCTTCAATGCAGTGACCAGCGTACATGCCCCCTTCAATGCAGTGACCAGCGTACATGCCCCCTTCAATGCAGTGACCAGCGTACATGCCCCTTTCAATGTAGTGACCAGCA